>NC_142351.1:59936195-60237266 GCF_059441175.1 Urocampus carinirostris
GCTGGGATATTTGTAAGCAGAAAAGAAATTACGTGGTTTCATCCTTTGAAGTATGTATTGCTATTTATCACCAATGAATTGAATTGTTTAAATACACTTGCATTTCTTCCAAGAATCGCCTATTAACGTGAAGTGTCAATTTTCCGTTTTTTCTGGTTAATAGATCATTTCATTATCAGTTTCGAGCAGCCTTATTGATGTGCTGAAAACTTTTACAATCTACTCATCTCAACATTAACTTTGTAAAGTCTTCTGTAAGTTGGATACTAAAACACACCCATGTCCAATTGATCATTTGCGTGCAGCCCTAGATCTTTACGTGGTGACTTAAGAAGTTGAAGAAGCTCTACCACTGGTAAACACCATGACTAATACAAATTGCTGATCAGGTGAAACTCACGGCTGCTTTACTCCTATTTTTTTAGTCGCTGACTTAGCAAAAATACTTTCAAATGAAAATGCTTGACTTCATATCTGGTTCTGGATCAACTTTCACTTGTCTATTCAGGCCCTTCATCGGTCAACACCGGCTGCATAAACTCCACATTCTTTTCGAGGCGGCATTTTTCCATCTCTGATGTCCTGGGGTAGAAAACTGACGTGGTGTTGTCTAGTTCGTACGTTGCGACGGGGATGACTGGTTGGTTAGGCTGTTTGCAGCATCTGCATCGGCACGGGGTAAGGTAGAGGTACATGAGAATGACCACCAGCGTCACTGCGCAGCCCAGCAGGGTCGTGTAACCTGTGCTGAACGACTCCACTTCCGACAGGAGTACAGTCATGTTGATTTCTCGAGTTGCATTCATTGGTTCTTGAGTATCTGCCGCCATACACACATAGAGTCCGGAGTCATTGACCTTGGCTGCATGTATCTCCAAGGTGCCGTTAGCAAACAAGCTCATTCGAGCTTCATCGACATTGAACTGTGTTATGTATTCTTGATTAGGAGAGATCCATGCAAACGAGAGATTGGCCCCGCTTAAGGTTGTTTGGCAGTCCAGACGCACCCTATGACCCTCGGCAACCAAAACCTTGGAGAGGAGCACGGTCACCGGCAGCAACACGGCCCGTTTTACAGTGCAGTTGTTGAAAAAGCGAGTGTGTCTCAGGAATCGGATGGATGTTCGTGGTTCCCCGGAGATGGTACAAGTGTGCTCTTCCATAAAATCCCTTACAGTGTCGTATCCTTGGAGATCCCAGTGCCAGAACATGCTGTACATGGAGCAGTCGCAGATGAGAGAGTTGTTGTGAAGGTAGAGACCACGCTGCACCAAACCCGGCAGCGCTTTCACGTCTTGCCACGGTGGGCGGCTCATAAGGTTTGATGATAAGTCTAGCATGGTCAGAAAAGGGTGACTGCGGTCCTGGATAGAAAAGAAGGGGAATTGTGTGATTAAGTTGAGGCTAAAATAGGCCTTTTTCAAGCTGCTAAGACCTGCCAGACTACCGGCTTCCACCTGCATGATTTTATTGTTGAAAAGAAGGAGCTCTTCTAGCCTCCACAATCCCTCGAAACAGTGCTGCTCTACCTTCTCAAGCTTGTTGGAAGACAGGTCAAGATATCGTAGACTGGAGGCATTTTGGAATGTCCCGTAGGCCAGCTTGTTGATTTGGTTGTGGGCCAGCCACAAGTTCTCTAGTTTTGGCATTGTACTAAAGCTGCCGGGAGCCAGCCAAGACATTTGGTTGTGACTGACATCAAGAGTGATAGAGAGCAAGGGCAGTGACTTGGGTATCTTGGTCAGGCTGCTGGCGCTACAGCTGACTCTATCAGACGTGCAGAGACATATGGCAGGGCAGGTGGCCTCGGTGGGCGGCAGTAGACCCAAAATCACCAAGAAGGGAACTTTAATGATTTTGCCAATCATGTTTCTTCAGCCTATGATTTCGTCCAGCTTTTCCTGCATGGATAAGAATCACATCCATAATCACATTTTGACCAATGCTTCAGTCCATCCCAGTTGTGAACAAACTGCTCTTGAGGGTAGCAGTCCTGCAGGTTTTGGCTGTTTTTTTCAACATCGGTGATTTAAAAGACCACAGAATTTATTAATCTCCTGCAGAACTCCCTCGGGAGCTGGATTTGCGCATCCCTGGTACTAAATAAATGTAAGAGGTGGTAGCAGAGAGAAAGGAAAGGAGATGTGACTTCCAAATGCCTCCAATAAAACAAACCTAATACCTTCACACTGTGCAACCTGATATTTTTCTTAGTCACACAGACTACAAATTGTTACCGTATTTGTTGGAAAATTGGTTAGGACCTGTCAAATTGCAATTAAATGTTCAGTGACATCAAGTTTATACTTTCTTGCTATTAAGTTGTCTAGCTTATAGAAACTTACTACAAATACTTTACCTTAAAGAAAATTCTTCCTTTGCATCAGAATCTGTCCAACAAGTATTTTCAAATGAGTGAACTTGCTCATAGATGAAAAAGTTCCCACCTCGTGAAATGTGAGCATTTGGCCTCACTTAATCTCTATAAGGAAGAAAAAGCCCTGCGCGGATGTCAATTGGCATTAAAATCCAACTCAGTGCAGCTTTTTTCTTTGAAGCAGTGGCATCACCGTCTGTAAATGGCAACAAATGCTGCCATCTAATTTTTGTTTTATCAGCTTCTCCAAGCCTCAGTCCCGAGGTGGTTGGAGGAACTGTTTTGTTGCTCCCGCCCAATTCTTCTGCTCCAACTTTGAGGTCCTCCTTTTGGTTGCCTTCTGGTCCCAAACCGGATTGCTGCTTACTAAACATTCTGCATTGCTTTGTGGCGTGGAACAAAAATGACTGTACTCTCTTAATCTCCTGCAATCCCTCCTCCCCTTTCACGAAACTGCCGTGTCTCATTTACAGAGCAGCCTTGCGTCTCCTTCTCTCGTCATCGAGTAATGATACTGCTGTGGCCTGTTGTTGGCGGCTGGTGAGTATCAGCCATCCTGCCGCCTTCAAATAATATTCAGCTTCATTAAACTTTTAGTATTTTGGTTACTAACATATTTTCCTGACAGTTAACGATTCCTCATCAATTTTACTGCCTGGACAAAAAAAGCCAGAGTGCCCTAACCTCGCATAGCCCAACTATCGCTCCTTTTCAGGCTATGTATGTTTTCAGACAATTAGTTTGTTGCTTTTAGATACCTGCAAGATACTAATGCATTATTCCTTTTTCAAATACTGTAACTAAAAAGTGTCACACGGTATGGTTCTTACCTATTTCAATTCCTGATGTGCAGCTATGCACATAAACACACACACACACACACACATTTTATCTGTAAATGTCTCATTGTGTGCATTTCCCCCTGAGAAACAGTTGAGTGCATCTTTTACTCTACCTCTGAGCAACAATCATCCTCCCCCCACTAAAACCGCGGGTTTAACTCACTATGGGTTGCCTATGATGCTTGGTCACGGTGGTCCTGATAGCTCTGATTTCTGTCACAGTAAATTAGCTTTGCCTTCTAGCAGCCTCCTCATTGGTGCACCACCTCCTCCACACAACCATCAGCAACTCTCATCCCTATAGATACTGCAAGCTTTTGAGTGACTCCAACTCTTTTCTGAATTGATCTGGGTAGACTCAGAGGGGTTGTCTCTTGAAAGCTGGGCAGTGGTAGCCTACTTGGACCCTGTGGAAAGGTCGAAATTTGTTATGCTTTCATAACTGTATCTGTGTTACCTTTTGTTTGTTTGTGTTTTTATTTTTTTAGTGGGGATGGGGGACCGGATTAATCTTAAGTAGGCGCGTTGGGATGTATTTGTGTTCAAATGAAAAAATACTATCACGTCTGCCATTGTAGCATTTCCCACAATCCTCTCCCAAGGCAAGTCAACGGCTTGGCTGGAACATGCAGGAATGTCGTCGCCCACGTGCACGCTGGGAATATGTCAGAAAGTGATTCAGAACATAGCATCTGTTGTAGGTGTAATGTTTATTTCATGGCTCAAATAAGCAATCGAGTGTTGTTCCAGTTCGCTTACAAATTGAACTATATCCCACTGGATGGAAAACCTTGGAGCTTTTCAAATATTCATGCTTCATTGATTGCTTGGAAGTATTACATAACTCTCCTGTTTGTCCTCCTAGTTACATAAAACCTTCACAAGAAATACGATCGCATCAAACGAAGTGCTTATTTGCATAAGCCGGACAATATCTGTAATTTTTTTCCTCTGCAGTGAGAGCAAACAAAGCCTTTGTTAGTTCTTTTTCTCTGTATTTGTTGACTGCACAGGGTTGTGTGTTTTGCTGCGTCTCATTATTTCTTGCAGTGACTTCAACACTGTAAGTTATCGTTTGATTTCAAATGCAATCATCTGTCATTGTCAAAAAATGATTTCATTCAAGACATAATCAGGAAAGCAAAACCGCGCATGCTGCGCATACCTATCGACTTAAGTGTATGCTTTTGTTGTGCTCGTCCACAATTGAGCAGTAATTGAAGTGCACTGCAAAAAGCTCAATCATAAAATCAGAGAAAAATAATTGAAGCCAATAATATTGTTGGGGGTAATTTTATCTTTTCATTATAAATATCTTTGAGGGATACACCGATTTTTTTAAACACATAATTTTTTCCTGTCAAAAAAAAATTACATTTTGGTTTTCGTCCAAAAGGACAAATAAAACACGAATACAGTAATTAGATGCCGTTAATACATTGGTGAAGTAATATTGCAGTTAACGGGCACCAGAACCTCGTGCAAAAAGTAATGACACCCCTTCATGGGTCAAACTTACCTAGAAGTGATCTCCTTACCCGCTGATTTTATACGACTGTAGCAAATAACTTAAGATCCAAAAATAAAAACACAGAATACAGAATTGCAGTTGAATGAATGGTCTGTATTGTCATTATACACAAGTTTAATAAAATTGGACGGCTTTTCCATTCAGTGTAAAAAAGTGATGTCAAGATCAGCTGGCTATCTGCACGCTAGCATTGGGGCTCCTTGGATTGAACCATGTCCCCGCAATGACTAAAATACAACCGTCCCGAATGTAGAGGTTTCCCCACAAGTTGTAGCTCCCGTTTTCTGGATAATGGATCTGGCGTTGGTGAGATACAGGCTTGGCAGGGCTGGCTTGTGAGAGTTGTTACGTAGTCAAGTCAAGTCAAGTCACATTTATTTATATAGCCCTTAATCACAAAAATGTCCCAAAGGACTGCACAGGATTACAATGACACAATTACCTGATCTTAAACCAACATGCGGGCAAGGAACAACTCAAAACCTCAGCGTTAGGAAAAAGAGAAACCTTGAGAAGGGACCTCACAAGAGGTAATCCCCCTTTCAGGATGACCAGGGTGAATTACATTTAGCATTACAATACAGAAACATAATAAACACAAGGTAACATGTAGCCTAAATGCATAAGCCTGGACATGCTATCCCGATATTGCTTTCTCTTCCAGTGTGCTGCAGTCCGTTCCTGTACCCAAAAACATTCCACAGAGAACCCTCTGGTCATCACCATTTCTCTACACTCATCTTACTTTTCTCAGAGCCAGATTTATTTGATTACTTTATTTTCAATGTAACAAGCCGCTAAGAATTAGCTGTCGCCGTGATTTGCAGTTTCTTTGGGTGGCCATATTGACTTGCCCCGCTGCTTGACTGACAGCATTCACCAGCCTTTCACAGTCGGGCTCACCGACAGTTACGCCAACCCAATACACACAAACACAATCTGCCACGTGATAGCTTATGCTGTGTGCTGTTTGCTGAACACAATGCACGATACATTTATATATATATGACAATGAAGACAATTTAGATCAAATTCCGCAAAGCAGTGAGGCATAAATAACCAAAGCGCAAAGTAGCAAACGCTTACTGGCTTCAAAAAGAACAAAGTTGTGACGACTTTACAGCATAACGTGGGTGCTCATACTTAATTTTGCTCACGAAAAGGAAGGAATTTGAGGATGCTGTCAAAATGGGAACTGTGGCATATTTTTACCCACAAGACATGTACTTTTAAGTTTTTGTGTCCCTTTTCTCTCATGATTTTGGTAGCAGTTAGACAGTGTTAGACAGTAGTTATTCATCTACATCCGAGCAGTTATAATTTATTATCACATTTATGTGTTTTATTCCATATGTTCTTCCCTTTAGTGGATTGGCTGGAGCTAAATATGTGCTAGTTACTATTGTTTTATTTTTCTACTGTGGAGAATATACAAGGGTGACTTGTTGCATCAGGCTTAGACGAATACCACATCATGGTCATCATCCCTTGTCGTTTTCTGGCTTTTATTCACTCTCCTGTCCTTTAAAAACTAATACTCCCCCCAAATATGTACCTAAAAAAGGGGAGAGCGAGAGGGCAGTGTCGTATCTGAAAGCTATTTCATTTTAATTATAACTATCCATCCATCCATCCATCCATCCATTATCTGCAACGCTTATCCTCAGTAGGGTCGCGGGTGTGCTGGAGCCCATCCCAGCTATCTTCGGGCAGGGGACACCCTGAACCGGTTGCCAGCCAGTCACAGGGCACAAAGAGACAGACAAGTCTCCCGCTCATTCACACCTAGGCACAATTTGGACCGGCCAATTAACCTGACATGCATGTTTTTGGAATGTGGGAGGAAACCGGAGTGCCCGGCAGAAACCCACGCAAACACGGGGAGAACATGCAAACTCCACACAAGAGGTTTGATCTCATGACCTCAGAACTGTGCCGCACACGCGCTAACCACTGCGCCACCTTGCTGCCCCTATAACTACTTAAGTCAAAATACAATAAACTTGTGTGTTTCATTTGCATTTTCATTCTCTCTAAAGTCTTACTTCTCCTGTTGTTGTCTGGTTGGATTTGTTAAGCATTTAAATGCCCTTTTTGTTGTTGTTTTATGATTATTTGAAAACATTATAAACACTTACATTTAGCATCTAGTAATATGGCTGTCATTTATCTATCTTTTTTTCCCCGTCTGCTGGTTAATTCAGTGCAAAATAAGCATTAATTTTACTCTTGTTTTAAAGTTTTGGTGTTTTATTTTCTGTCATTCGGCCAAGAGTTTTCAATTTTGGGTTTTCAACTTTGGCCCCAAATCTTTTCGTTTAGTGGATCTCTATTATATTTTTAGATTTTAACATTTATTTTGAGAATTATTTGCAGAAAAATGAGAAAAACACAATCCCTAAAATAAACAACAATATTTTTGGAATATTGAGGGTTTTCTTTTTTTGTGTTTTGTAGTGTGTTAGCAAGAGGGCCATATTACTTACTTACTTTAGACAAGACTTAGGCTACTATAAAATGTCTCGTATAAAAGAACTCTTCACAGCCTGTAGTTTCTGCAATGTCAAACAGTGGCTAATTGGCAATAACGTTCCTGGATTGTTGTCTTTTCTTTAAATCTGAACTCAAAATCATTAATTTTGCTCTTTTGGGTTGAATACACTTTCACAGCCATCAGAAGAGCAAATATTATGTTTGTTTTTTCAGTACTATCTTTAACGTTCAGCCTACATTTGTAGCCTATTTTACGAACTATAATCTCAGATGATAGGATCTATTTTCTAAGCACAGCACATGCATTCACAAACAATGGAGAAAAATGATTTTCACGTTTGGCAAGGAATGAGTTAACACTTTGTTTATTTTAACAATTGAGCAAATGCAGCTTTACATCCGAACTACCTCTCCGCCAGGAATCACAAAAACCAAAATACTAAAATGGGAGACATGAATAAAAATATGCCCGCCTAGATTGCCGTATGGCTTTGAAATGAATTAAGAAATATTAGCAGTGAATATCCCTTCTGAAAATCCTGCACAATATTGTCTTTAACATGAAACCAGACTAGACATAAGCTCTCTTACACCTTTTCTACATTCTAGAGGCAGGAAGGAGTGTTTTTTTTTTATTCATAAAAACAAAAAACACAACAAGGCTAGATTAAATCCTCTGTAAATTTCACATGCATGCACTAGGGCCGAGGGCCATGTACTCCTTATCTTGCTGAAAGCTGAGAGTACCCCTCTTCTGCCCGGCACTTGCATTACTCTTCCAAACCGTGCCCAGGCCCAGTTGCTTCTAAAATATACGCTTGTTTTCTTGACTTTTGCGCTACGAGCAAAAACAATTTTTTTTGCTCGCCCGCTTCACATCACACGTACAAATTTACCTGTCATCATTGTTACATTTCACGGGGTGACTTCTTCCGTGGCATTCCCAAATGTGGATCCGTGCAATGCTTGGAAGAAAAATTATTGCATTCACAGTACCTCTTTTATTAGGACTATAGCCTCAAGCGTGGTTGGGCATGGTACGAGGGTCATAGTATGAACGCGTCTACAATGAACACCAGGAAGGATTTGGTTTTTCCGTCCCAACTGATTTGATGTCGAATCAGATAAGGAAAAAAAACAAGGTGCCAAGTTAGGTTTTCATTTATTCTCTGCCAGGAACTGTCAGATGCTCGGAGCATGATTTACAGCAGAGGTGGATGAACTCTTTAACCCGCAGGATAAAAAATTTGGCTCAGGCAGGACTAGAATGAAAAAAAGATTCATTTCTCTGTATCAAAACCAATACATTGGCAAGACATCGAATTGTGCAGACATCAACACATACATTTAGTATTTCAGTTTATGTGTATTTATGAATAGATTATAATCATCAATTTGGTTTTGAAACGCTGAAAATGAAATCAATTTATTTTATGATGTCCTGTTTCAAGCAATAAATTTGGTATTCATATGCATTAAAATGCGTTAAAGTTAGCACGGATTTTCTTTTCTTTCATGATGATAAATGAATATCTCGATGAATAAAATAAGTACGTGATCATGATAAAATAATAGCAAGAAAAGAAAAAGTTTCATACATTTTTATTACGAGGTGGGGTTCTACATCGAGGAAAGCTTGGGACAAGAGTAGCACCAAAACCGCAATTATTTATTTTATTGCCATATTGCTTATGTCATTTTTAGGTGTTTTGAGAAAAAATGCCTATTAAAGGCAAAATATTGTCTAAGTCAACTTCATAATGATATATATATATATATATATATATATATATATATATATATATATATATATATATATATATATATATACCGTATTTTCCGCACTATAAGGCGCACCGGGTTATAGGGCGCACCCCGGAAAAAATAGTTTTTGGTCCTATATTTGACATACATAAGACGCACCGGATTATAAGGCGCTACAATGGGAACATGGACAAAACAGTCAGATAGTTCAGTCAAACTTATTACCCCCTTAACATTCCGAAAGCTTGCAAAGAAGCAAATACGTGTCGAGAACACGTGCGGTGTCCGTACGATGACACTCAAATGCATCGTTCCAAATATCATTCGGAAGGTTAAAGTCTTGGGATTCAGGAAATGCCAACCATTTCTTAGTTTCTATTTTCTTTTTCGCTCGCAACTTTACTGTGCATATGACAATAAACACTTGGAATTGAGTTTAATTTAAAAATAAACACTCCATTCCATCCATTATCTGCACCACTTATCACAGAAACATCGAGTTCAGTCTGAAACAAGATACAGGGAAAATATATAGCTGGAGTAGCTCACCGAAGTTGTTGTGTTCAATAATAATGTGCAACCATGGTCCTCTTATATCAGTGAGTGTAGTAAATCCAGGAGAATAAAATATTTACAAATACAGAATAGTAAAAAATGCTTTCGCAATGCCGTCAACCCAACGTGTGATTAAAATTCATCTTTTTCGGCCAATTGCAGGCTTTGTTTTGCCGCTTTAGCCTATGCCAGCCTGTAAATGATAAAAAGGATCCGCCCCTTTACCTCCGAATAACTTTAGCCAATAGTGATCGATTCAACTGATGATTGACACGACTTTTTCGGCCAATTGCAGGCTTCGTTTTGCCGCTTTAGCCTATGCCAGCCTGTAAATGATAAAAAGGAACCGCCCCCTTTACCTCCGAATAACTTTAGCCAATAGTGATCGATTCAAATGATGATTGACACATTGGTTAGCCAATGAAACGCCGGTAAATTAATCCCAGCATACATCGCGGATTACTTGGCGTTCGGGAGAAAATCTAGTCGGCGGCTGCTGCATTAGACTTTGCGACTTACCGGTAATAATGATCCATAAATAAGGCACACTGTATTATAAGGCGCATGGTCAGCTTTTGAAAGAAATAAAGGCTTTTAGGTGCGCCTTATAGTGCGGAAAATACGGTATGTATATATATATATATATATATATATATATATATATATATTCCATAAAACATGTCCCTCGGTTTGAATGAGCGAGTAAGTTTTCTGTCTCCAGTTCAGGGTGTCCCCTGCACACTGCCCGAAGATGGCTGGGATGGGCTCCAGCACCCTATATATATATATATATATATATATATATATATATATATATATATATATATATATATATATATATATATATATATATATATATATATATATATATATATATACATATATATATAGGGTGCTGGAGCTCAGGCTCACACACAGGCTATATATATATATATATATATATATATATATATATATATATATATATATATATATATATATATATATACTGGACTGTCTCAGAAAATTAGAATATTGTGATAAAGTTCTTTATTTTCTGTAATGCAATTAAAAAAACAAAAATGTCATAAATTCTGGATTCATTACACATCAACTGAACTATTTCAAGCCTTTTATTATTTGAATATTGCTGATTTTGGCTTACAGCTGAAAAAAACTCAAAAATCCTATCTCAAAATATTAGAATACTTCCTCAGACCAAGTAAAAAAAATAATTTTATAACAGCAAAACTAAATCAAACATTTGAAAATGTCCATTGATGCACTCAGTACTTGGTTGGGAATCCTTTTGCACGGATTACTGCATCAATCCGGCGTGGCATGGAGGCAATCAGCCTGTGGCATTGCTGAGGTGTTATTGATGCCCAGGATGCTTCGATAGCGGCCTTCAGCTTATTTGCATTTGTAGGTCTGGTGTCTTTCATCTTCTTCTTAACTATACCCCACAAATTCTCGATGGGGTTCAGGTCAGGGGAATTAGCAGGCCAATCAAGGACAGTGATGCCATGGTCAGTGCACCAGTTACTGGTGGTTTTGGCACTGTGGGCAGGTGCCAGATCATGCTGGAAAATGAAATCCTCATCTCCATAGAGCTTTTCAGCAGATGGAAGCATGTAGTGCTCTAAAATCTCTTGGTACACAGTTGCATTTACTCTGGACTTGATGAAACACAGTGGACCAACACCAGCAGCTGACATGGCTCCCCAAACCATTGCTGACTGTGGGAACTTCACACTGGATTTCAAGCAACTAGGATTTTGCTCCTCTCCAGCCTTTCTCCAGACTCTGGCGCCTTGACTTCCAAATGAAATGCAAAACTTGCTTTCGTCTGAAAAGAGGACTTTGGACCACTCTGCAACTGTCCAGTGCTTCTTCTCCATAGCCCAAGTCAGACGCTTCTTCCGTTGTCTTGAGTTCAGAAATGGCTTGACCATGGGAATACGGCTATTGTAGCCCATTTCCCGGACACGTCTGTGAACTGTGGCTTTTGATACCTGGACTCCAGCTTCAGCCCACTGTCTTTGAAGCTCCCACAAATTCTGGAAGCGGCTCTTCACAATTTTGTTAAGGCTGCGGCCATCTCTCTTGGTTGTGCAGCTTTTCCGGACACATTTTTCCCTTCCAACAGACTTTTTGTGGATATGCTTTGAAACTGCACTCTGTGAACAGCCTGCTCTTTGAGAAATTTCTTTTTGTGTCTTACCCTCCTGATGGAGGGTATCAATGATGGTCCTCTGGACAGCAATCAGATCAGCAGTCTTCCCCATACTTGTGATTTAGTTTACTGAACCAAGCTGAGTGTTTTTAAGGCTCAGGAAACCCTCGCAAGGTGTTTCGAGTTAATTAGATGATTCAGGTGATTAGTTGAATAGCCTACTTGTATACTTTTTCATGATATTCTAATATTTTGAGATAGGATTTTTGAGTTTTCTTAAGCTGTAAGCCAAATTCAGCAATATTAAAATAATAAAAGGCTTGAAATAGTTCAGTTGATGTGTAATGAATCCAGAATGTATGACATTTTTGTTTTTTTAATTGCATTACAGAAAATAAAGAACTTTTTCACAATATTCTAATTTTCTGAGACAGTCCAGTATATATATATCATCATATATCATATATATATATATATATATATATATATATATATATATATATATATATATATATATATATATATATATATATATATATATATATATATATATATATATATATATCCATCCATCCATCCATCCATCCAACCATCCATCCATCCATTATCTGCACCGTTTATCCTCAGTAGGGTCGCGGGGGTGCTGGAGCCCATCCCAGCCATCTTCGGGCAGTGTGCAGGGGACACCCTGAACTGGAGACAGAAAACTCACTCGTTCATTCACACACAGGGACAATTGACTTCCTGTGCGGAGTTTGTATGTTCTCCCCGTGCTTGCGTGGGTTTCTTCCGGGCACTCCGGTTTCCTCCCACATTCCAAAGACATGCATTTCAGGTGGATTGGCCGGTCCAAATTGTCCCTAGGTGTGAATGAACGAGCGAGTTGTCTGTCCCTGTGTGCCCTGCGATTGGCTGGCAACCAGTTCAGGGTGTCCCCTGCCCACTGCCCGATGATTGCTGGGATGGGCTCCAGCACCCCCGCGACCCTACTGAGGATAAGCGGTGCAGCTGATGATATAGGCTTTTAGGTGCGCCTTATAGAGCGGAAATATATATATATATATATATATATATATATATATATATATATATATATATATATATATATATATATTTATATATATCTCATCTCATCTCATATATATATATATATATATATATATATATATATATATATATATATATATATATATACATATACACACACATACACACGTATATGTACATACGTGTACATACATGTATATACACGTATACATAAATATACATACATACACATCACATACTCTCAGTTACGCACACCAACACACCAACATACCTACCTACAAACCTTTGTCTAGATCTCTCTGACTCTCGTTACTGAATCAAATTCACCAGTATCTCTCTATTTTTTTTTTTAACCATTTTTTTATTGAACATGGAAAATACAAACGTAATTGGCATGGAATAGACTAGTAACAATACAAAGTTAACAATTTTCAAGAGAACAAATTGTGCTGTAGAAAAACAGAGAAAAAGTAAATAAATAAAGTAAAATAAATTTAAAATAAAAGTCAAAAATGAAATTATGACATGTTTAATTTAATGCTAGGGGGAGATTTGGTAGCATATTACATATACGTTGGACACTGGGAGTGTTCATCAAACTTAGAGATTCAACCCAAAAAATACACTTTTTGAAGCCAATCTCCCCTGGAGGTTGCTTGCCATTCCTTGTCACTTAGCAATTGAACATGGGGGGAACCCAATGTTCCTTCTGAAAACTTTTGCTCTGAAAATGCTGGTCTACTAGTGATCCCAAGAGCCAAGAAAAAATCCGCCGGATCGAGAGCATTTTCCATTCGGGTCCTGGTGCTATGGAATGCTCTGCCCTCTGAAGTTCGATCTGTGTTTATATTTGGGCTTTAAACACACTTACATTTCATGGCTTATGGATGATGTTGACCTTAGGAAGCTATCAAACAAACATTCTGTTATTACCTGGATTTCATGTTGATGATGTCTGTGTAATGTCTGTACAGCCTTTTGAACTTGGCGTGATTAAGGGCTCTACAACTCAATGAATTGTCTTGATTTCACCTCACGAGCAGCTCATGTTAGCCTGCAAGTACTTGCTCTCTGTAATTTTCATCTCTCCCAGGACCGCTATGACCCTCAACGTCTCCAACCCCCACCCATCAGAAAATGAATTTTTCCTCACCATCTGCTGCAGATGAGCACTGGTATGAGGGAAGGAAAGGAAGATTAAGGAGAAAATTCTGCTCTTATCTTGCCTGCCTTGAGAAGCAGTCAAGCTCACACTGTCCACATTCTGAATTCTTCGTATTCTCGGATGCACGGAAATTTCCCAGTCCACCGAATCTATGTTTAAGTGTCGTTATTCATCTCTTACTTGGACCGAATGAAAGAGAAGTCTGACAGCCTCTGTCAATTTTTTTCTCCTGATTTGAATCGATAGATTGAAAGTGAGGACACAGACATATATCTGTCAAGTCATAACTCGATTTTTGAAGGCACATTTGACGCATCACCGTTTTTACGAAGCATAATTCCCATCGCCAAACAGCGTGACCGAAGACATCTCGTGTTGTCTTTTTCTCTCTGGGTTGTGAACTCTCCAAACCTGAACGCCTCACCTCATTGGCAATTTATTATGCATTTTCTGGGGCACGAATGCTCTCAAATATGAATGAGTCACACCCAGGCGAAACGTTCAGAAGATTGACTTTTATTACTTGCTTTTCTCTACTTTGATTGATTTGTCCTTGCTTGTTGAAAAGGAGGATAGATAAGGGCATTTATGGGGTGTGCAGTAATCTCGTGATTGTTAAGGTTAATGGGGACCAGAACCCCCCTTGTGAAAAGTCAAAATCAGCCAGAGGTACGTATTGAAGAGTTACATTTACTCGGTTACATTAAATTGAGTACATTTTTTGACATTTTGTACTTCCAGGAGTAGTTCTCGATCACTGTGCTTTTTACTTTTACTTGAGTGGATTTGTGAAGAAGAAACTGTACTCTTACTCTGCTTATTTAGGCAATGTTGAACCCGTTACTTGAATCCCTTCCACGTAAGTGTGTATGTCTTTGCAATGATTAAAATGAAAGCATGCTGAATGTAGTGGTTTCCCACGAGTTGTAGCTCCAGGTCATCTGTTTCATAGGTAATGGATCTGGTGTTGGTGAGATACAGGCTTGGCAGGGGTGACTTGTGAGGGTTGTTACTTAGTTTAGCCGCAGTAGGCTGGACATGTAACCTCGATATTGCATTCTCTGCCGAAGCCATCTAAGTCGCTTCTTGGACCCAATAACAGTGCACAGAGCACCCGCTGGTTATCACCATTTCGTTGCGCTCTCTTAACCTTCCTCAAAGTGTGGTTTCAATGATTTTTTTTTCCTTTGTAACAAGCCGCTAAAATACTAGTGCAGCTGTTGCCTTGCTCCACAGTTAATTTTTCTTTGCGGGGGAGGAGTGTTGGTTGGGGGGTGGGGGAGGTGTCCTTGGATACGTTGACTTGTGCGCCGACCCCGCTGACAGCATACGCCAGTCTGTCATAGTTGTGCACATGGACAGTCACATCTACCCAACACACAAAGCCCTCTCTTACAAGCCCCCATGATTTGCATTGTCTGTCTGCTATCTGCTCAGAACACAATGCACAATATGTTGATGTCAATGACAATAAATACAATTCAATTCAAAATCCACAAAGCAGTGAAGCAGTAATAACCAAAGCGCACAGTAGCGAGGGGTCTCTGTATTGCAAAAGATTCTTAGTCCTCATATGTGAGAGGCTTTTCGGTGATGCATAATGTGGAATACAGCATTGCGTTCTCCTCTAATAATTTCTGGTGTGGCAGGAGTGTTGTTTTTTTCTCTTTTTTTTCTAAGAGCCATGTCTGCCACCTAGCGGCTCTAGACCTTATCCACCACTGGGTCTGCTATAAATAGTACAAAACCGAACCAGGGCATTTTAGCTGGCCTCACGCTGCTATAAACTGCAAATAATACTAAGTCAAAATTGAGGTCTGTTAGTCCGTTGCCAAAGTTCATTTGCTTTGTGGACACGGCACTGAATAATGAGCGGGGAGAGCTATCCGATAGGATATAAATAAAATAAATCAACGCCCCTCTCAAATAAAAATGAGCATTAAAATCCCCATGAAGGTGGTATTTATAAGAGGGATCTTATATTACAGTGCGTTAATTTTATCTTTGTGTCCCCATTAAATTTTACGTTCACTAGACACGTTTGCCAAGGTGTCTGCTGTTTAGATTTTTTTTCTCGGCTATTTGTTTTTATTTATTTCATGGACGGAGGATGTCACTAAATGACTTTAATGCTAAAACTTAGAGGTCATTGTCGATTGGAGATGTTTACTTGTAGAGATGGGCTGCAGATACGTTTCGAATCCAAAGAGGAGAGGTGAAATTAGGACATTATTTTAATAATTGATTATTTTGTCTAAATTGTGTTAAAAACATTTATTTCAGGCCATGAAAGATATTACTCATCATATTATTCCTTAATAGAATATTATCATGAATATAAACAAATTATATAAGATAAGCAGCAGTTTGGACCGTGGTGTTTCAGAAAAGAAAAATGTCAACATTTACTTTTCAAAGTAAAAGCAAAACCTTCCAACCCCACAACGATCTCATTTTATTTTCCTACTTCATTTACAATTGACCCCTGGCGAATTAAAATAATCTGTTCTGAGTTGGGAATCACAAATGAGATTACCTGTAGATGGGGTAGAAACCTATGGTAACGTGTAGCTAATGCAATAAAAAAAACAGTAAAATAACAAAAGTGTATATTGTGAGCACGACTCATGTGAAATTCAAGTGTATATGATTAAATAACATAATTAATAAATTTATATTCAAAGGAAAAATTAAATTTATTTTACGGGACTCAGCTGGTCGAGTGGAGTCGCGAATGCATGTAGAGGGGGATGAGACGGTGACAGCGGGTTAAAAAAGAGACTGATTTAACAATTTCCATTTTGGAAGATTGTCACACCCTAATTGTTTTAATCACCTCCTTATTTACATTTTTCCTGCCTATAGTAGATTGGTTACAGCCATGCAATTAAGCGAGGATGCCTTTTTTAATTTCTTAACAATGGCAAGGTTTCTTTCCATGGCTATAGTTTTTTTTTCATTCTTTAGCATCACTGCAAGCTTGGGGATCAATAATGAATGAACACAGTACAAAAATACAGAAACTTGAAAAGTTTTTACAAATCACATGAGATTCTAAACTGGATGAGGGGCAAATGCATTGTGGGACTGAGTTCACCCAATCGCATATCAACAATTTCATGATGCTGCGATGCAACCCAATAGCAGATAAGCATTTTATATTACGTCAGTTAATCGCAGTCAGGAATCTAAGAGACGCAACACGTAACATTTTTTGGCGTAACATTCTCGTTGATGTCATATACTGGATTGGGGAAATTACTGCAAACATAAAATAAAAATGTTGTAAGGAGGGGGTTGCCATATCTTGGGGATATATTGTAGCCCAAAATCACCGTATTTGAGAAAAAATAAGAATGAAATTGACCATACAGTGACCAATGAGGTTATACTTTAATTGAACACCAGATTCTAGATTGAAGATATTTGCATTGGTGTCCCCCTCACGTCCCTCCTGGACATCTGCAACTCCCGATTCACCTGCAAAGCCACCAGGATTGCAGGCAACCTCACTCACCCATCTCAGAGCCTTTTCAACCTGGTGTCATCAAGGAAAAGACTACAGAGTCAGAACAAGCAGGCCCAAGGACTGCTTCTTCCATCAGGCTGTCAGAACACTCTCAATGCCTTACTCACTCCCGCACCTCTGCTTTCTGCCAAATCTAAGCTAAAATGCTCCATTCATCCATCTATCCATCCATTATCTGCACAGCTTATCCAAGGGTCACGGGGGTACTGGAGCCCATCTCAGCTGTCCTCAGGCAGTGGGTACCCTGAACTGGTTGCCATCCAGTCGCAGGGCACACAGAAACAGACAACTCATTCGCTCTTTCACACCTAGGGACAATTTGGATTCTTCCAATTCACATGCATGTTTTTAGAAATATGGGAGGAAACCGGAGTGCTCGGGGGAAACCCACCCAAGTACGGGGAGAACATGCAAGCTCCGCACGACCCTAAAATGGTGTCATTACATGACCTCAGAACTGTGCCGCGGATGCGTTAACCACTTAACCGCCATGCTGCTGCCCTATTTCGACTCTGGCTACACTTTGCACATTTTTTATTCTCAACCTTTTACATTTTTATTTGTAATTTTTGTATTTCATCATATTTATTGCATGTCTGTAATTTGTTGGTTGTTTTCATTTATTCAAGGGTAAAAATTGTGAAAGTAAGAAAATGACTGGTTCAAATTTAATCCAAATGCCAACCCAAACGACGAAAATGATGAAAAAGAAGAGTTTATTTGAGCGCATCTAAGTGAGTCAAGTACGTGCACGCGGCACACAAGCAGCGTGACAGAGGCCGCATTGATAATTTCAGCCAGAAGATGGAGTCAGAAAGTAGAATATTTTGGAAGTTACGGACGCCACCTTTAAAAATGCCAAACACATTTCCTGTGCAACCCCATAGTACCATGTAGGCAAAAGAAGTTTAAAAACTAGGATACAGTAACCAAAAAAAAATACAAGATCATTTTTATTATGGGTCACGATAGAAATGAGTGAAAATTGGAATGTATTAAAAGTTCTTAATCCAACTCACTCGTTTCTTCACAGTATTTGATAATCAATATATTGTTGATTTATCGATTCTATGTTGCACCTCTAAATGAGAGGGAGCACCCCCCCAGCTCAATCAGCACAAATCAAATTGACACTTTTGATGACAGGCCGAGCATATTGTTGGCCTTTATCATCAGCTCTGATTGCTGAATGATTTTCAATTAGGACATTGTGGAGTTCAAATGATTACTCGTTGTTTACCTTTTTTTTCTTCTCGCCTGCTCCAGCGGAAGCCAATTACGCATGAGTAGCTGCAGATGAGCACTGGACGTTGCTAATGGTTCTGCCTCTCCCTTTGTGTTCACATTACTGAAGGATATGAGTTGTGAAATGAGATCACGACTGACTACTGCGCTATCAGCGATTGTACTATAAAACATTATGAGGCAGAACGCAGTAAATTGTGAGGTGTGACTGCAGGGTGGCACACTGTCTGCACGCTGTGCCCCCCTGTTCTTCTTTTGTCATTTCTCCTCATCTGTGGCATGGGCACTGCTGTCTTCCCACACACCTCTGCAGTGGACGTCATCGTTTTGTTCTCCGATCACTTCTTTCCAGCACCTTTCGATTTGGCCATCATCGTTTGCTGTTATCTCCCGGGACAGATGGGACCCAAGCCAATTCCAGCCCTATCACATATAGCAGGCGGACATGTCTTAAATTTCCATTATGTCAAACTCAATGAGGATTAATGTACATAATATAAAGATTTTTCTGATGAATCACAGCCATAAAATAATTCATTAGCATAACATCGGGGTCTTACGTTCATTTTTCATATGAAAGGGCCGACTACAAGAGCTTTTGTTCATTGTGTTAAAATATGTTCTCTTAATCACTTGATCTAAACTGGTCTGACCTTACACCCTATTGCAATGACAAGCTGCGACCCAAATCAAGAAAAAAAAAAACACTTCTCAAATTTATCGAATGAAAGGATCATGCCGTTTAAAGCAGAGATAGTAGAACATATTCACCTTTTTTCACGAAACAATGACCAGCAAAACCAGAATGACTATGCATATAAGCTTACATAACCTGTAAGAGAGCCCCTAAATCTGCTATAAAATCCAAAATATTAAAGGTGGGGTGCGTCATATTTGCTCTATTAAGTATGTGTTAATAATGCCCAACTTAGTTCAAAGAGGTTTTATATTACTTTTTTCATAGCACCTTTCTGCTTTTAATTCACTTTTATCATCAGTGCTCCGGTCACGGAGCGCAATAGGATGGCAAAATGAGGATACAGTAGGATACAGGGGACATAGCAGGGGGGTGGGGTGTGTGTGTGTGTGTGTGTGTGTGTGTGTAGATAGGGTGATTCCACGTGCGTGCCTGTGCTTTTTATTTAGTAGAGGATGGAAATGATGAAAGTAAGAAAAGGACTTTTTAAAATACAGTCCAAATGCTAACCCACCCCCCCAAAAAATAAAGTTTATCAGAGTGTCTGCGATACACATTTGTGCATGAGACACACAAGTAGGTGACAGAGGCTGCAATTATGTTTTCAGCCAGAGGATGGCATTAGCAAGTAGAATAATTTTTAAGTTAAAGACGCCACCTTTAATAAATCGTGTATCCAAGCAACGATCATTTTGTATGTGGTTAATAAAGATTAATATACTGATAAAAAGCCAAAAGTATATAATTTTTAAACCATTTACTGTAACTTATAGCAGCGCTTTGTTGACAGACATTAGTATTATTTGCGCATTTTGCAATTTTTTTCCTTATCCAACTTGATGTTTACTTTCCCTGTTATCCACTTTTCCTTCCCCTTATCACCTAATTTCTTGCGACCCATTATAATGGGCAGAAGAAGGAAATAAAACCAATAAGATCACATTGCAATGAGATGCGGTACCTCCAGGACATAACCAGGCCAACACTGATTGACTGAGCAGAAAGAAAGGATCACGCAGGGCGTTATTGCCTCTACTGTCAAAGAATGTAAATTTTTTCTCCTTTGCAAAGGCTTGCGACCGACTGAAAAAAGGTCTGCGACACAAAAGTCGGTCGCGATCCACCAGTTGAGAAACACTGCTTTAAATGATCTATTGATAAATGCAGCAAATGAGTGGTGATTATTTATGCATCGATCTTACTGAATTAATGAGTCATTGTTTTGCGGCTTTATGACTTTTATGTCCTTTATCAAGTCCTTTTATTAAAAAAAATCATGATTACTCATTGCACTCACCTGTGCTCGCTCGTTTGGCGCCAGCTTTGGCTGGTTACCTGATTGGTTCCCCCTCCTTTTTAAGCTCAGTGCTGTCGCTCGTCCTTGGTCAGTCCGTCAGCAAACCTCTGTTTACACAAGGCAAGCATTTTGACTCTGACTCCCGTCGGTCCCGTTTCGTCACTTGTACCCACTCGTCTGTTCCTAAATTCCCGTTTTTCTTCGGCTACGACCCGTTTTTGAATGCCATGTCTAATCGCGTTGTAAACAATGTTCACTTCAATATCAGTGACAATAAAGACGATTCTAATTCAATTCTAATTTCAGTTTGGCCTGTAATATCAGATATTAAAAATTGTGATTTTTGCTTTTCATAACAAAAGCAAATAATTTCAATATTTTATAAAAAAACAAAAACAAATCAAAGAATAATTGAAATGTTTTTTTAAGTAATAAAATACTTACATGTATATTTAAGATTTTTACCCAACACAGGGATAATCTGGCTTCTATCGTCGCCAAAAATCTCAAGTTCAAAAAATTTGTAGACCTACTAATTCGAAAGGTGTTCAACCAATCAATCGATTCGAAAAACTGTTGGGGGTTGAACTTAAAATTGATTGAAGATCACTTAATTATCTCCTTGTTGCACTTCTATGCATGACTTTTCTTTTTGAAACAAAGTTAAATGTGTTCAATTAAAATAAATTGCAAACAAATGGCAGCGTTTCCTAAAAAAACACCGTCCACGGACTGGCAATGCAGATTTGATCGGCCAAAAACCCCCATTAAAAATTCATGTTCAATGAAGATATGGAATTCAGACCGTTTTTAAAATGGGTCTGATGGAATTTCAGCTCTGATATTTATGAGCTTTTTATAGAAAGTGCTGAGTGAACTGGCTTTTTGAATGCGTACTATACATGCAAATCTATTTTATGTTAATGTGCTTCAGAACATACTGTACAATTTGAACATTCACTGTCTTCCTAGCCTGCAGTTTCAAATCTTCTATATCTCTCGACGGCCGTCAGCTTTACACCGTGGAACTGGGACTTATCTTAAAAAAGTATCCACTCCTATTCAAAAGGTTGGTGTGTAATATTTAGTATAAAAAACTTCTCATCTCTCATTTGCTGCACCGCTTATCCTCAGTAGGAATGCAGGGGTGCTGGAGCCCATCCCAGCAATCATCGGGCAGTGGGCAGGGGACACTCTCAACTGGTTGCCAGCCAATCACAGGGCACACAAGGACAGACAACTCATTCGCTCACTCACACCTAGGGCTAATTTGGACTGAAATGCATGTTTTTGGAACGTGGGAGGAAACTGGAGTGCCCGGAGGAAACCCACGGAAGCACGGGGAGAACATACAAACTCCACACAGGAAGTCTGGAGCTGGATTTGAACCCACGCAGGAGCTTCCCATGACATGAACTGTGCCGCACAAGCGCTAACCACTGCGCCGTGCTGCCCCTTTACCTGTAATTGTATGCATTAATTCATTTTTGTTCTTGAAGTCTGCAAATTAGAGTTCTGATATCTTGACGAATGACTCCTTTCAGTAATCACCAACTGTAAACGGTTTTTCCCTGCTTTACTATCTCCAGGGTTGCAAAAAATCCACTTCCTAAATCGTTTTTTGCGCCCATCTAATTTCTCCATAAGTGATGCAATTGCACTTTTTTATCCCACTTCAGACTAGGTATTCTGTAGCATGCTTTCTCTGTAAAGTTCTTTACACATTTTTTTATTATTCAATAACTTCTCTCTACAGAGGAAATATTCAGGCATTGGCAATAAATGCAACTATTCGGTCTGAGAAACATTGAATCCTCTAGTCTCCTCGGTTAGATTTCCCTTTATACCTCTGGGGTCCATCGCTGATTTTGTTGAAAACAGCCGCCTACAGACTGGTGACACTTCCCCTTCAAAAGGGGCGGGGCTTGGGCCAAACAGCCACAGGGGACAGTGCGAGAGTAAAGGAGCAATGCACGGGAGTTAAGCTTGTAGCCTGTGTACTTGTTGAAATGCAAAGACGGGCGTTCTTCCACATCCGGTTATGTCGGCGCTGCTTCTGTGTAACGTTCTATGCGTTTATACTGTCATTGGCGTCGGTTTTAAGAGTATTGTTAATTATTAATTTTACAATTCTAACCATTTTAACATAGTTAGAAGTAAAGCAGCCGAGTCCTGCCATGGCCGGGCATTATACCGGCGGGCGGAGACGTAACTGCGTGAGATTCTTGCTCAAAGATGTTGTGGCAATTTCGGAGGGAATGTCAAGGATGGATTTTATTAACAAGTTTGTTGAAAAGATTCTGAAGTTTAAAAAGGAGGAGGTACATGCTGTCATAAAAATGACTTCTGGCAAAGGCTTTGATGTGAGTTTTGAAACGGCAGCTCTTTATCAAGAGTTTTGGAATCGCTTTGAGGGAGTGAGGTCCCAGTTTTCAGGATTTACAGTGGAGAAGCTGACTGATAATGCTAACAAGATTGTCATTGTTAGAATGTTTAGTGAAATAATCAGTGCTGATGACGTCTGTTATTGGTTGAGTAGATACTGCTCAGTAAAAGGCCAGGCTATGAAGGTGAGGTGTGAGAAAGGCTATTGGACTGGTGCCTGGAGGGTACCAGTCCAACTACGGCAAGATCCTCAGGGCTTTCAGGGACTGAAACAAATCCTGTCGACTATATTCCTGGGGGAAAACCGTGGCTTTATCCACTATCAAGGGCAACCGAAACTCTGTCGCAAATGTGGTGAGCATGGGCATCTGGCTGAGGTATGTGAGTGAATTTTTTGTGGAAAGTGCAAAACAATTGGACATTCCTTTGAGGAATGTGACAATAGCAGAAAATGCAATCTCTGTGGAGAAACGAATCACCTCTTTAGAAACTGCCCGAATTCGTTTGCTAACAAATTGAAAGCTAGGAAGGCAGTTAACAAAGACAACAAAGACAATGAAATGATGTCAGACAACATAGATAATGAAATGAATAAATGTCACAAAGACAATGAAATGAATAAAGATAACAAAGACAATGAAATTAATAAAGTCATGGAAATACAAAATGAAAATGAACAAGAAATTAATGAAGTTATAGAAATACCCAATGAAGATGAACAGGAAATGAATAAAGTTATGAAAATACACAATGAAATTGATCAAGAAATGCACAAAGAAATTGGACAAGACAAACAAATTGAAAAAACAGATGTACCTACCAAAACCCCTGGAGGAGAGACCAGAGAATCAAAATTGAAACAGGAAGAACCTGGAATTTCGATTCGATTTTTCATAAAATACCTGAATTTGGACATGACAAACGAATAGAAAAAGCAACTGTCACTCCGAAAACACATATTAATCAGGAAGGGCCTGGAAGAGAGTCCAAATTAGCAAATTTGTTTGCTACGCCATTGCCGGGATTTGGAGAAGACAAACAAATCGGAAAGGCGAATGACTCTCCAAAAACCCATACGGGCACTGGAAAGAGGGGTAAAAGTAAGACAAAATTGGGAGTGGTGAAAAAACTAGAAACAAAGATAAGAGATTTAGAAGAAAGCCGATTGCCGGTGAATAAGCCCACAAGGGAACTGTATGAAGTTGAGACGGAGGAAGTCGGGGAGGGAAAAAATCTGACCCTTTGTGGGCAGGGAAGTAAGAGACCCCTTGATAGGTCCTCTGGCTCACCCCCTAACCCAGAAAAAAGGGGAAGACCTGGAACCACAGACAGAGAGTCAGAGGGTCCCAGAGTTTTCCCCGGTGAGTCTCAAAATGAGGTACTACTCTTAAGTGATGTGTCTGACACAGGTGACACTCTCGATGATCTCGATGATCACCAAAGAATGGACTCAGATCCCCCGGAACTAGTTTAAATACTTTAACAACAATTATGAACATTACATTCTCTACTATCAATGTGAGAAGTGTGAGATCAAAGGTTAAGGCTCACAGTGTTTTATCGTTCTTAAAAACTATCAAAACAGATGTGTTTTTACTACAGGAATGCTGCATCCCCTTTCTAAAAAATTATAAACAGTGGGAAGAGATTTGGCCATATCCGTCATTATGGAGTGGCTCGAATGAAAACCGTAACGATGGGGTAGCCATTTTAATAAACAACTCTCAACTCATCATAAAGGGGAGTACTGTGATGAGAGACGGACGCGCAATCTTAGCAAGACTTTCTTATATAGGGAATGATTTTAACCTCATTAACATATACGGCCATGCCGACAGACAACTCAGGTACGAACTTTTAGAGGACATCCAGTCGCATATGCTAGGCCATCAACCACTAATCGTGGGAGGAGATTTTAATTGCATCCTAAGTAGGAAGGATAGAAAGAGGAACGATGAGGAGTTTAAAGTAGATAAAACATCAACTTTATTACAAGACATGTGCCGGACATTTAAACTGGTGGACTGTTTCAAATGCATACATCCAGGAGAGGAGGGCTTCACCTGGTTCAGTAGTGACAATGCCAGAGCCTCTCGAATAGACTACATATTTACGAGGGGTTTAGCACAGAGTGATGCAAGATTAATTCCAGTTTTTTTTTCGGATCACTTGCTACTGTCCTGCTCTTTCTCATTTCCTTCAGGTATGACTGTTGGGAAGGGTTTGTGGAAGTTAAACTGCTCCCTGCTGGAGGATGAGGCTCTAGCCACACAATACAGGGAGCTGTACAAAGACTGGCAGACCCTTCAAGACTCGTATGATTCACGAGCACAATGGTGGGAAATGACAAAGAAACAAACACAGACCTTTTTTAAAAATGCAGGGAAAAACAAGAAACTTAAAGAGATGAAACGCATGTCGGGACTACAAAGAAGACTCCAACGCTATTTCATCCTAACAGAAAAGGGGATGGACTTTAATGATGAAATCAAAGAGACCAAACAAGAACTAAACGCTTTGGCGGAAATAAAGAGCAAAGGCATCATAATAAGAAGCAGAGAAAGAGAAATAGAAGAAGGGGAAAAATGTACACGCTATTTTTAAAAAAAAATTATGGGCAAAAATGAGCGGCTTTTTAAACTTCAAAACGAAAACGGGCAAATAACAAAGGAAAGTAGTGAAATAACCAGATTGGTCGAAGACTACTACAAAAAAGTATTTGAAAAGAAAGAAACATATGAGAATGAAATGGGGCATGTATTAGATCATATTTCAAGATCAGTGCGTCAAGACCCCTTTTTAACATCGGACTTTACCCAAGACCAACTGAATGATTGCATAAAGACTATGAATAAAGGCAAATCACCCGGGGAGGACGGACTCAACCTCGAATTTTACCGGACTTTTTGGGATATTTTAGCACCAGATCTGTTAACTGTTTTTAACAAATTTTCCAGTCGAGACCATATGCCAGACAGTTTCAGAATAGGGATAGTTACTCTCAGCTCAGTAGCCTAGATGGTAGTGTGCCCGCTTTGAGACTGGGAGGTCGCTGGTTCGCGCCTCGACCGAGACATACCTAATTGGTATAATGGCGGCGCCCTCTGGCTGCGGCTGCATCGACTCGCTACAACGGGTCAGGTGTATCGACATTTCGTTCTGTGTACATTGTTACAAAGAATGACAATACAAAGGAAATTATTATTATTATTATTATTACTGCACAAAAAAGGAGACAAAATTGACTTAAAAAACTGGCGACCCATAACGCTTTTAAACGTGGACTGTAAAATTTTCAGCAAGCTTCTAGCAACACGAATGTCTGTTGTCTTGGGAGACTTGGTTGATCCAGACCAAACCTGTGCCATTGTGGGAAGGAAGATCAGCGACAGTCTCATGCTGATCCGTGACACCATTTGTTATGCAAGAGACAGAAACATGCGACTAGCGGTCCTAAACCTAGACTTTGAAAAAGCCTTTGATCGAGTCTCGCACCAATACCTCTTCAGGGTATTGCAAAAATGTGGTTTTCCCCAAAAATACATCAAGTGGGTAGGACTGCTATACCGAGACATCTACAGCAAATTCATGATTAACGGGAATTTATCGGAAGCAATCGAGATCAACTGCGGTGTACGTCAAGGTTGCCCTAGGTCTCCCCTTCTCTATGTTCTTTGCATTGAACCTTTGGCACAAATGTTAAGAAAATATAGATTTGTCGAAGGCATCAATATCCCAGGAAGTGGGGGACAAATTACCAAGTGTGTTTTGTACATGGATGATTTTAATATTTTATGTACTGACCGCGCATCTGTTGGAAGAGCCCTTGACTTGACTGACCTGTTTGGGAGGGCGTCTGGGTCAAGGCTAAATAGAGAAAAATCAGTTTTATGGAATGTGGAAAGAGACAGAAAAGGCAGGACTCCCGCTGACGGTGTTAAAGACAGACCAGAAAATCCTAGGGATAAAATTCAATGCGGATGGAGGAGGCGAGACCAACTGGGATGATGTGACAAGGAAAGTTAAGCAAAAACTTGTTTTTTGGTCACTAAGAAAACTGACAATAGAGGGGAAGGTCCTAATCATCAAAGCGATCATCCTCCCAATGCTTTTGTCAATCAGTTTAATTTTTATGCCTAAAAGAAACGTGCTGTTACAACTGGACCGAGCCATCTTTCGCTTTGTCTGGGGCTTAAAGTGGGAAAGGATAAAAAGAGATACAATGAAAAAGAAAAAGGAAAAAGGGGGGAAAGGAGTGCCTGACCTCCAGCTTTTCCTGGGAAGCAAATATGTCTCTCTCCACTTCCAAAACGCTGTGGGCCCACCCAACAACCCGAAAAGTCAAGCAATGACCCGGTTTTGGATGGGCTCATATTTACGGAAGCTAAAGCTTGTACCAAACAATCGTTTGATTCCAGTTTCTTTTAACTTGCCACCAACACATCTCTTTATTCGGGATTTTTTGAAGAAGTTTGATTTGGAAACACAAGAATGTCACACTTTACAAAACCACAGGGCCCTTATTGCTATTGTGCAAGAGCGAGCAACAGTAAGCCCTGTGCGGGGGCTTGCGTTTGGCGAATCCACAACGGTTTGGAGCAACGTCAATCATCCTGCCCTCCCAAACAGACTACGAGACTTGTCATGGATGGTGGCTCATGAAGTTCTCCCAGTCAGAGCCGTAATGCACCACCGAGGAATGTCAGCGACTTCGACGTGCCCTCGACCTGGCTGTGGCGCCCAGGAGTCGGTGAGGCACCTTTTTTGTGAGTGCAGCGCTGCCCAGGTCTTGTGGACAATGGCCGAACAACTAGGAAAGTTCCCGGACTTGCCAGCAGGAGAGGTCCCTGATGCACAGTACGTGCTTTTCGGGGTGAGTCGGTCGAGGAGGCCTCGGAACGACTTTGCCAGGGACTGGCTCACTCTCGCCGCCATCAAGGACGCCATCTGGACCTCCAGAAACCTGCTGGTATGGAGGTGCAGGCAGATCCCCCCCGTGGCTGTGCTCCAAATGGCTGCAGATACCATACAATCTGCGAGCGGCGGGCCTAGGACGCAGCCATAAAGAAGAATCGTCTGCACCCACCCGGAGGGGGGAGCCGGAGCTACACTGTGGGAGTCCCGGCAGCAACGGCCTGGGTTGTGGAACCCAGAAGGGAGAGGACCCACGCAGAAGGGAGGGGACCCACACAGAGGACTGGAAGAATGCTGCTTGGGAGGGTGGGATGGCAGAGCTATGCCCTTGCACAATAGTATTGCCTTTTACACGCTGGTTAACTACTGTTAAAAGAAAATAACTCTGAAATTGTTTAATTGATGTTGAAAATGTCAGGAAAAATGTTAAAACGTCATATCGTCTCGTCATATTGTCAGATATAAAAAAATTGTGAATATGCTTGATGGCTGTGTTTTGCTGCTGTTGGTGTCGGTGGATTTGTTCAGACCGAGGACAATCGACTTTAGCCTGGACGGATCTATTGACACCAACAAAGATGTTATATAATGAAATTGTGAATATGTTTGATTGCTAATAAGATTTTCGAGAAGGTTTGTTCAAACCTCACTTTGTGTTTGCTGTTAAAACATAATATTGGAATATAATATTGTGAATGTGCTTAATTGCTGTTGAGATTGTCATGATTGTTTTCTGTTTTTAGTGTCAATAAATTTTTTCAAACCAAAAAATGAAATTGTGAATATGCTTGATTGCTAATAAGATTTTCGAGAAGGGTTGTTCAAACCTCACTTTGTGTTTGCTGTTAAAAACGTCATATTGGAATATAATATTGTGAATGTGCTTAATTGCTGTTGAGATTGTCATGATTGTTTTCTGTTATTAGTGTCAATAAATTTGTTCAAACCAAAAAAAAACTTAATTGCTGTTGAGATTGTCATGATTGTTTTCTGTTATTAGTGTCAATAAATTTGTTCAAACCAAAAAAAAAAAATCTATTGCATACATTTTTTCGGCAAACATGAAAGGTGTTTGTGTCATGTTTATCCTCCTACAGAAACTATATTGAATTAATCTTTTTCAATGTGGAAACATTGTTGGAAAGGCGTCAGGGAGTCGCTCGGCAGTGCTAAAGGGCCGCATTTGGCTCCTGAGCCGCGTGCTGCAAACCCCCGACAAAAGTTGCCACCATGTTTGCCTGGTATCCTGCTGCCACACTGTGCTCTTGGCTCTGGTTTTCGTTTGCATTAGACAATAGGGTGCCATCTAGTGGTCAAATATAACACAATTGGGCTTTAAAAATTACAATTCTGTCTTTTCCTCGTTACAGAGCTTAATACCATCAAGCCAAATGGCTGTTTTTTGCAAAACTCTGAATGTGCAGAAGACATATTATTGTGGGTTGTGTTGTGCGGTAAAACGATGAAAATGCCCCGCAGCAGGCAGAATGCTGGCAGGTGACAGGAATGACGATGCTTGAGATGTGACGTTTGAGGCGCCAGCGGGCCAAACTGTCAAATGTTTCCTGGAGACGTGGATATTTGAACAAGAATGCCTTGAAGGGATACCCCATTTTTTTAAGTCATATTCAGGGATTTATTGGCCTCAGGGTACGGCCCATTTTAATTGGGATGGATCATTCAAATAGATTTGATATACATGAAACTCCTAAGACTTGAACAACTTGTTTAGTGTGTGTTTACTTCCATGTATGTGGGCGCAATGTTTTGAAGATTTGTAATAGTTACAATTAAAGTAAAAACTAACTCCAAATCAGAACAAGAAACGTAAAATCTATCTATCTATCTATCTATCTATCTATCTATCTATCTATCTATCTATCTATCTATCTATCTATCTATCTATCTATCTATCTATCTATCTATCTATCTATCTATCTATCTATCTATCTATCTATCTATCTATCTATCTATCTATCTATCTATCTATCTATCTATCTATCTATCTATCTATCTATCTATCTATCTATCTATCTATCTATCTAATCTAATCTAATCTAATCTAATCTAATCTATTCTAATCTAATCTAATCCTTATCCATCTATATCTGCCTAAATCAAATTATACATGTAATCTATCTAAATCTAAACTACTTCAGAAATCATGCGCGCATGTGTGTGTTTGTGTGTGTTTGTGTGTGACTGACTCTCCAATTCGGCTGAACCTGTCATGAATCCTGATGCGAGGCACCTGTGCCTGTGGCGCAACAGCCCTACCTGCTACTTTTTAAAGCCCCCGGTTCCCGGTTACCAGCGCCAGACCGTCTGTGACCCTCAGCTCCTGCTAGGCCAGCCCTCCGACTCTGACTCCCTCCTGTTTTTGGCTCTCGTATGTTTCCCGGCTTCGACCCGTTTTTGTTTGACCACGTCTCTGCTCCTCCGTCCCGACAACCGACCTATTTTCCCCGCCTTTGACACCGCCATCGCTTGCCACAGAACTGCCACTTCCGCGTTCCGAGCGATCTGCTCCCCGCGACCGACGATCACCGGATCGTGGGTTCCAGCCTTTGCCTCCTTCTCAGTAAAGAGAAATGAACGCAATTAGGTCCTGTCTCAGTTTCTGGTTCCTGACAGAACCCATTTTCGTGAAAATTCACATAACTGTACTTTAGGCCTTTTTGAGTGTCTTTAGCTAGGTTTTTGTTAAGGCACTCACAATAAATACCTAGAAATTAATTATTTTGTGTTATTGGGGTCTCTAACACCCTCTGGCGGCCAAAAAGGGTACCGCAGCCTCTGACCGCCAACCACTCCAAGCAACCCAATCTAATCTTCAATCGACTTTTGCTTGTCGAATATAAACTACTTTATAAATCCAGATTAATGGGCGTGTGTATGTGTGTGTTTGTATTTGATTTATAGGCAACAAACGGCTGAACCAATTTTGTGAAAATTTAAGCAGTTGCATTTGCGGGCTCTGCGAGTGTCTTTTACTATGTTTTGTACCAAGGCACCCCCCAAAACTAGCATCAACATCTGCTTTAGTGTGGTCTGCTTTTGTGGGTTGTCTATCGCCCTCTGGCCGCCAAATTGAGTACTGCAGCTCCCACTCACGGATCACTCCAAGCAGCCGAATCCAACCTTCTATCATTTAGCTTGTCTTATATAAAAACATACAGGAGCTGCATCATCTCTTTTACACACTTTATTATTTAAACAGCCATTGTGTTCAGGACAGATTCATTGAATAGTTAATTCAAACTTGAAATACAATTGCTTGGTGTCTCTCAGCGAAATCGACTCGTATCTCAAGCATTACTGAGCCGTGCAAAATTCTTATATGAGAGCCATCATGAAGCATTAAATACGCAGAGGACGGCAAATGTCAGGCGCGGGCTGTATCTGATTGCTCTCCACGCTTGAGTCGGCGTCAAAAATCCCGCGGCGTTTGTACCCAGGCGCTTTCGTCGCGCGCCGCTCAGGAGAACACTGGCGGACAAGCCGGGCGACGAGTAGTTAGCGGCTCCATCAAGAATCTCCGGGGCCATCCCGGCAAAATGAAACCATCTACGGGCAGGTAACTCAATTTAACTTGTGACTGCTTTCTCGGCTGCAGAAAAAAGCGCAAACACTTTCCCGACTGATGGGAGGACGTACCGGAGCATAGCAGCAGCAGGTTCGTGCGAAACTAGGGGATGTGGTCAAGGGAGGTTTTTTTTATTTGGATTCTTTTTTGGGTTCCCCCAGCAGTTTCACAGTTGAAGATGTGCAGAATGGTCCCGGTGGCTAGTTCCTTTGCAAACTTTTCAATCAATAAAGAAGCGGAAACCAAGTGGCAATGCTTTTGGGTGTTAGAGCAGCAAGATTGAAACTCAATCTTGTGGAACCTTTCCCTAATTTCGCCGTAGCTCTCAATACAAAGGCTGAGTATCGTTTAGTTAAACGTGTTAGCATTGTTTAACACACAATTTTTCCCCCTTTGTAGGTGTCATTTTGTAAAAATCTAACAATGAATGAATGCTATTACCGGACTAGTACTAGGTTGAGTGGAAAAATTAATAGAATAAACACCATCCATACATTCATCCACTATCTTTCCCTTATCTGGGGTTGCGGGGCAGCAGTCTTAGCAGATAAGCCCAGACCTCCTTAATCCCCAGCAACTTCATCTAGCTCATCCGACAGACACCTGAGGCGTTCCCAGGCCAGCCTGTAGTACTCTTTCCAGCTGAGTCGTCCCCGATGCCTCCTGCCAGTTGGACAATGAGAAGCGGCCCTCCTAGTCGACCGAGCTTCTCACCCTATCTCTGAGGGAATGCCCAACCTCCATGCAGAGGAAACTTACTTCAGCCGCTTGTATCCAGGATCTTCTTCTTTCGCTCATGATCCACAGATCATGACCATAGCTCAGGGTAGGAATGTAGGGTTTTGCTTTTCAGTTTATCTCCTTCTTCAACAGACGGAAAGGATCTGCATGACGGCAGATGCTGCACTGATTTGTCTGTATATCTCCATTCTACCCTCTCCTGTGAACAAGACCCCAAGAGACTTGAACTAATCCACTTGGGGCAGGATCTCATCCCCAACCTAGAAAGAGCAACCTTTTCCGTCTGAAAACCATGGTCTCGGACTTGGAGGTTCTGATCATCATCCATGCCGCTTCAAAGCACCACCTAAACTGCAAGAAGCAGAGATGATTGCCCAGGCCCCCGTGTTGCACCTGGAAATCCTGTCCATAAAAGTTATGAACAGAATTGGGGACAACGAGCAGCCTTGGTCCAACTCCCACTGCAAACAAATCTAATTTATTGCCAGCAATGCGGACCAGACTCTGGCACCGGTCACAAAGGGACCAAACAGCCCGGATAAGACTGTCAGGTACCCTGTACTCTCGAAGCATCCTCACAGGGCTCCCTGGGCAATACAGTCAAATGCCCTTTCCAAGGCCATAAAATACATATAGATTGGATGGGTAAATATCCACGCACGCTCGGGCACTCTGCACAGTGTGTAGAGCTGGTCCACTGTTCTACGGCCCGAACAAAAATCAAACGGCTTCTCCTGATCCTGAGATTTAACTTCCTGCTGGACTCTCCTCTTCCGATGTTGATGAGCTGGCATAGGGGAATTTCACTGTTTTCATAAACTATGATTGGCTGGGGAGTGTTAACAGAAGTATTACATCGAAAAAATGAAAAAAAAAAAAAATGTTCTCGTCTCCACTGCTTCTGTCTAATGGACCTTTTCAGCTTTAAATTGTATGAAAACTTATGCCATAATTATAACAGGACAGGCTCAAGTTTCAGCATTAGCTTTGATGGCGATAGAGAAGAACTTCTTATTGGAAGTGAAACACACAAAGAAATTTGTGCGACAGAGTAATTCTAATCTTGAGGAAAGAACGGAATTTGTGCCAAAAAAAAAGTTATTTTGGGTGAGTAAAATGTGGCTATACACCTGAATAATTTTGCAATTTGATGAGGTTATTATTGATGCTTTTTTTTAAACAATATTTATCGCACCTGTAGCTGCAGTAAATGTTTTATTGTTGTAAAATTGGTTAAAATGAATCAGACGTAGCACTACTGAAGGCCTGTGTGGGAAATGCACGGCCTGCCACTTCATTATATATAACTGATTGACAGTATTATGTTTTAATATCAGATAGTATAAATTGAAAATCAATATAATATCGTATTTCTGTTATAACCCTCTTTGTGAGGTTTAGTAATGGTGCTAAATCTGTAGTCAAGGTATACTTTGAAATGTTTTCCTCAACTTCACATCGGCTTTTTCGTGTTCCATTTTTCTCGTTTACCTCGATACAATTTATGGAACAAAAAAGAGAAACAAAAGCATTGTTTTTAAATTGCCACCATAAAGATGGAGATGCCACTCCGCATGAAGAAATATCTCTTAAGAGTGTCACATAAATGTTCTCCAGCTAAGCCACGGGATTATCACATTGACCTTTTTATAGTTAACAGTTCAAATTGACGTGCTTTTGAAGATAAGACCAATTTTATGTGCAATTAAATGAGTGTTTCCTCGAATCCAAGATTCATTAAAAAATAAATGTTATCTCTATTATGATTATTGCAAATGTGCCCCCCCTGAAAATGCCAACGTGACGTGGGTGCCGGGGGGGAGCATGGCAGACATGACGCATTTGTCAAAAGTGATTGCAAATTTGTCTCCCACTAAAAAAAGAGTTTTCCAACTGGTGGGTCGCGGACCTGTTGGCACTGGGCCGTAAGCATTTCCCATTGCAAAAAAATGCCAAAAAAGAACAAATTAGCTGAGGGTCAATTACACTCCTTGACAGTGGATGGCAATGGTTCCCTGCAAATGCAAGTTGACACCTGTCATTTCACGGCACAGAAAAAAATAGAAGATAGAAGTCGAAGATACAATTTGTCACACATGTTGAACATGATACGTGAGATAATCTATGGGATGTGGATTTTATTTTATCGAAGGCAAAGCTACTAAATGGATTTGATAAAAAAATCTATGTTTGTTACATTTGATCACTGTATTGCGTTGTGCAACCAAAAATGGATACTAAAAAGTCAAATGAAGAATACAGACTGTCATGTCTGGCGCGGTTGCCATGGCGCCCAGCTAGTTCCAGCCGGGTGGCGCCGGATCCTGGGGCGGTTGCCTCGGCGACCAGTTAGCCCCGCCCATGAACACCGCCTGAGACGTATCTGACTGATTGCTTTTTGGAGTACTTAAGCGCGTTCCTTCTAACTGTGCTTTGCTGTCAAGTCAAGTCACATTTATTTATATAGCCCTGAATCACAAAAATGTCTCAAAGGACTGCACAGGATTACAATTACACCATCCCCTGATCATAAACCAACATGCGGACTAGGAGCAACTCAAAACCTCAGCGTGAGGAAAAGACCTTGAGAAAGTACCTCACAAGTGGTAATCCCCCTTCCAGGATGACCAAGGTGAATCACAATTAGCATTACTATACACCAGCATAGTAAACACTAGGTAACATGTTGGAACGTTTGTTAAACCTGGTTAACTCTGTGAGACTTCTGTGAGATTTCTGCTAGTTCTGTTTAATTCTGAGAAATGCCAAGACTGTAAATCTGCCTGTGTTTGATCCTGTTTTGTTTTTGGTCCGATCCGTTTTGGACAACTTTTCTTTTGTTTGGATTTCTAATCCACTCTGCGACCATCGATCCCCGGATCAAGTGTGCGCACCCTCCTCTTCCTCCCCCAATAAATTGTGAGTTTGTCTACCCGAATGGGTCAATTGTGAGTTTGTCTACCCGAATGGGTCCTTTCCTGTTTCCTGTTTCCCGCTCCGCTCCGTGACACGGACTATGGAGACTCAAAAGTGACTGAATAGAACATTATTCTCCTCATTATTTTGCCCAGTCTATTGCAGAAAAATAAAATTATATAAAAAATAAAATGGGGGGAAAAATCATAAAAGAAAGGTAAAGAGGAAGTAAAAGAAAAATGAAAGCAAAATAAAGAAAACCAAGCAAGAAAAGAGAAGAAAAAAAAGAAAAGGAAAGAGAGAGAAAAACAACAAAAATAAGAATAAAAAAAAAACAGAAAAAGAAAGAAAAAAGAAGATAAAAGATAGAAAGAAAGAAAGAAAAAAAAGAATAAGAAGGAAAGAAAAAGAGTAAAAAAAAATCGCAGATTTTAAGTAGGGTCCCAATTTAGCCTCCTGAAGTCCTACCATTTGAGAAGCAATGCACTAAAGGCAGCCTCAACGACTCACCACCTGGATGTCACGTTATTTTGCATGCGGCGCACGTTCCTCGCCTAAAATCTGTCAAGGTTTCCGGGATAACACAATAGATGAAATGTTTATGTTCCCTGTGGCTTTATAGCATCATTACACTGTCATAAAAATGGCAAATGCGTCAAGCATGTGCTTGTTTACTGTAGGCAGCCGAGCAGGGTCTGATGTCGAGCAAAATGTTTTTTTCTATTAAACATTTACTGTGACATTAACATTTAGAATTCTGATAAATACTGCTAACAGAAATAAGAAATTACATTGACTGGTTAACACAGGATTGGTGTGAATACATTTTTAAACAAACTTTAGAGAAATCTACTAATCGGCAATTCAGTTATAGCTGGTTCACTCCTTCGCCGATTTAGAATTGAATGGTCTTTATTGTCATTGGTATCAACATATTTTGCATTGTTTTCTGAGCAGACAGCACATAGCAAGTGGTATTAGGAGGTGTGTTTTGTGGTTGTGACTGTCTATATGTGCCACTCTGATAGGCTGGTGAATGGTGCCAGTCAAACAGTGGAACGGGCACACAAGTCAAAATGTTCGCCACTCAAAAAAAACTTCCAAGCAACATTTAAAGGAATTAATCAATTAAATCAGACTCTGAGGAAAGTCAGAAGAGTGCAAAGAAATGGTGATCACCATCCGGTGCTCTGTGGATTATTATCGGGTTCGGGAAGCGACTGAGACGGCGTTGGGAAAGAAGGCAATCGTGAGGCTGCAGGCCCGGCATACTGCTACAGTTAAGCTAACAACTCTCTTAAGCAACCCATGCTGAGACTCACCAACCCCAGATCTATTATCCATGAAACTGATGACCTGGAGGTACAAATAGCTCGATGGGAACCACTACATTAGAGGCGTTTGTATTGTAACTGTAGCCAAGGCGTGGCTCAATACGGAGATACCCGATGCTGGCCCTCCAATTTCAATGTGCCTTTTATAATAACAAGAAAGACAATTTTCAGTCGGTAAGGACATCATCTCAAGGTAAGTTTGCCCCTCTTGGGTGTTTTATGAAGTTGCTATGCTACTTCGCATATACTTTTATCTTTTTTTTACTTTTCACCGGGGTTTCTAATTGTGATAACCGAGAGATCACTGTATACTTAATCTATACAATCAATTTTTAGAGGGTTGACTGATGATCTGCTACAATATTACAAAAATCACACTAGTGTGCCGTGAGATCTTGGCTAGCGTGCCCAATTTTATCTTTAAAAAAAAAAACATGCCATTGTTCAGTATATTTTTCTTCTTCTAGTGACCAGCTGAGTAACTTAGAGTAGAGGTAAGATCTTGTGCCCAAGCTCCAAGTTCGAGCCGGGTTAGGGCATAAAATGTCTGTTATGATACGGAAAACAAGTGCTAAAAAAACACTTATTGGTAAGTTATTAAGGCTTTGTAGTTTTGGGGTATTTTGCTTCAAAATGATCGTGATGTTTATCTGATGAGTCTATTTTCTTCTTTGATCCTAAGAGTTCAAGCATTCCAATGATATGTGGCATGACGTATTTCTATGACTGGTGACATCGTACAGACACATATTTTTTTACAGTCTGAAAATTGCATTGAAACTGCAATACTGGTCTAAAAAGAGATCTTGTGATGTGACCATAACCCAGCGTTTTTTTTCTGCGCAGTTGACAACAGTTCTTCATGAAGTCCAGGTAAGATTTCCTTCACTTCCTGTCGGGACACAAATGTTCAGAAGATAAGGCGTCATTTCCTCAAAGTAAATATTTTCAACTAGCTCAAAAGTGATTTCTATAAAACGGTATAATTCTCTGTGCTTTACTGTTCTAGGATGTTTTCCCTAAAAATTAGATAGTGACATTTGGGCGAGTGACATATGTTGGGAGGGGGGGGATTATTTGTCACATCACCGCAAGCTTTAAATTATCAACACAGGGCGCCCTCTTGCAATTTAGAGTGAAAATAACATGTAAAATGATATAATCAGTAATAATGTGTCAAAAAAACTGCAACGCATACTCCGAAAATATGGTATATTCATTTGCGTCAACAATCCATATAACTCACCTGGCGTCATCATTCGATCTGCAAATAGATTTCAGCGTCATCGCCTTTGTCGCCGTCGTCTTTTCCAGCCTGAGTCACATCAGGCACAACACGTTTCTTCCAATCCGATCCAGCTCCGAAGCCACAGGGAGCCATCACTTATTGCTCATACTGTATTCCAGAACAAATCCTAAACTCTGCAAACATTGGGGACTCAGCCCGCCTGGGGACTCGCCATAAGGCTGGAGGAGGCTTCCAATTTGGCTTTCGAGCAATCGCACAACTGTTACCACCACTGTGTATCATCTACGCCCCTGCGCTATGGGAAGCTTTACCCCATTTATTACATGAAAAAGAAAACGACCACATGGCTATGTCGGATGTAAAGTGAAACCCCTTTTCAGCGGCGCGTTACGTGCGGGCAAGCGACTAACATGAACTCGGGCTCGTGGGATGTTCTTGTTTGCTTTCTCCAGCGTCGAGAGAAAAAAATAATCGCAAAGCAGGCATCCATCTGTATCGCCAGCCAGGTTGAAGTTCAGGGATAGGAAACTATTTGGAGAGTCAATCCGTATTTGGTTAAAACAGGGGTCTCCAACCTTTTTCAAGCTGAGAGGTGCTTTTTGTCACCAATTAGTGCAAAGAGCACCCAATTTGGTATACATTTCTAAAGAAAACAGCTTATCATCTTATTATTCTGGTTTTACTATGTTATTACCAGGTTCATTATTGAAAGTACGGTTAAATAGATTTGGTCAACCACTAAATTTTTCGAGAAAATCACAAAAACCCAGCGCTGGTGAGCTGGGGACAGACAACTCGATCAGTCACACCTAGAGACAATTTGGACCGGCCAATTCACCTGAAATGCATGTCTTTGGAATGTGGGAGGAAACTGGAGTGCCCGGAGGAAACCCACGCAAGCACGGGGAGAACATACAAACTCCGCACAGTAAGGCCGGGAGCTGGATTTGAACCCACGCAGGAGGTTCCCACGACTTCAGAACTGTGCCGCACACGCGCTAACCACTGCTAACCACTCTACTATTATATGTATTGTTATTATATTTTGACCGTTTTTGTCTGGCGGGCCGGATGAAAAGCCTGTAATTGGCCTCAGCCCGGACTCTCTTATAATACTGGTATTTTCTTATCGCTCTTTTTACATACTGAGAGTGAGTGAGAGTGACTCAGCGGATTGCTTCCGGGGCCATATTTCCAGAGCTCCCATCATGGACGTTGCCATCCTTTCCAGGTTTCGTAAGATTTATTGTAAGTCATAAAATTTCACAAAGCGCGGAAAAAGGATGACTCCTCAATACGACGTTATAGAGCAAACTGCCACGGCAAACATGCTCAACGGGCTGTATTGATGGATTGAACGAGGAACGTCAATACCTCTTATGCTCGTAAACTTCATCTAAAATGAGCGTCGCCTTTTTGTAAAAATATTCAACTGACTCTGTCCGAAGTGTTCCCTCTTGGCTGTAAAAGACAGAAAAATGCTCTCGGGGCAATATACCATAGCAAATTTTTATCCCAGAATTTGTGAGGGTGACATTGAATACAGGTAAAGCTTGAGGAGAAGAAATCTCATGGTGATTTCCCAGAGCGACGTTAAATGTTGAAAAACAAAGGAGCGAAAAAAAAAAGAGTGAAAAGGATGCTATGTAACCACTGGATGTCGCTGTATAGTAGAGTACAACATAAATTGTGCTACAAAGCAAAAAGAAAAGAAGAAACTACGGGGACTCAAATAACCAGACATTTTCACTTTTCAATGTTTTGCCCAGCATTTCCAAGGTTTTTCAGGTAAAGGTAGCATCAAGATGGTGGACAATCATGTCAGCTGCCTCTAGGTAAGCTTCATGTTATGTAGAATAAATGCAAATTTCTCACCTACAAGTATTAGAAGGAAGATTATAGGCCAGAGCTCGGCCATGGCTGACTTTTTAAACAAAATCTCCACCCGTCATTGTTCTTTGTTACTTTTTGCTGCGGAGGATGTGCGCAGTACAGCATGTGTGCTCTTCGGACCCAGAGAAGTGGTTGCGCGGCAGGGGGCAGAGTTGGCCTAAATCTCCTATCCTCCTCATGAGTCCTCACAGATAAAATATGAAAATTCCAGTTTGTTTCGGGCTAGGTCCCTTAAATCAAGTTAACCAGCTCGGGCTGGTTTGGGCTTAACACCCACGGGTTTGGGTAAATACCTCTACCCAGTATTTAAAAAATGCATGTTTATCATAATTCATGCATTCAAATCCATTCATCTATCCATTATCAGCACCGCCATCCCAGATATATTTGGGCAGAGGGCAGGGGGACACCCTAAATTGGTTGCTAGCCAGTCGCAGGGCACACAGGGACAGACAATTTGCTAGCTCATTCACACCTAGGGACAATTTAGACTGGCCAATTAACCCCACATGCATGTTTTTTTTGGAATGTGCGAGGAAACTGGAGTGCCTGGAGGAAACCCACGCAAGCACGGGGAGAACATGCAAACTCCAGACAGGAGGTTTGATCTCACGATCTCAGAAGTGTGCCGCACACGCGCTAACCACTGCTCCGCCGTGCTGCCCTGTATTCAAATCAATATTGTTTTTTTATAATTGAGTTTTTATTCTACATCCACGAAGCGCTAAATAATCCACTGTCCATTATTATGGATCGTCTGAATATATTAGTTTAAAAAAAAATATTTGACAGTGTTTAATTTGATTCTTTTAAAATTTGACTCCATTTACTTCAATTTAACCTTTATATTGAAATAATGTATAATTCTAATTAGAAATCCTTTATTATATTTCATCAAGTTTATTAAGAAAGCATTAACATTCAAATTTAATTTTGAAGAGAGACTAAATGGTTAGATGATGTTTTTTTAAATAATGCTGCTGTCATAACTGTATTTCATTGAAAATAAATGGAATGATTCAAGGTTATCTACTTTAAAATTGTTAAAAAAACTATTTCAAGAAAATAAAAAAATGGCCTTTTAAAATGATATTTTTTTTCATAGAATTAATGGGAGGAATAGAAATGTAATTGATTCATGGGTCTATGGATATCTGATTATATAAATTAAATTTTATAAGATGTTTAGTGAAATTTCCACTCTCAAACCACTGCCAGTTTGAATTATGATTTTAGGCAAAAGTCTGTTATCTAAACATAACAGTTAATGTTCATGCTCATGTTGTAGGGTTAAAGCCCTTCATGATAAAATTAAGTGAAAACAAATAATGTTAACGTTTTATATCTCTGTACTTTTTTACCTCCCCCAAGCGGCCAATTAGTGGAAAAACAAATAAACTATATTTTAAATATTTCATGATTGTAAATTGATGTAATTTCAAGATTGCAGACGGAATTTTTTTTTAATTATTTAACTCTCTTAGAATCAATTGTTGGTTAAACTTGCTGAGTATGATGCATACTAATCACAAAGTCCTGTGAGATTTGTAATGCCGCTCATTAAAATATTGTTGGAATATTGTGTTTGGAGTGAAAGTTTGGAATAGATTAATAACGTTTTTATTCATTTCTGATTTGGGGTAAAAGCGTAATCCTGGGACGACGAACTAAACTGGTTTCTTACCCAGGGCGATCACCACCCTAACAGGGCACAAGACAGTGAGAACATATACGTCCTGCCTACATAGAGAATTTTTTTTGGGGACAGAGTTTGGAATTATGCTGTTGCTAATTGTCATTGGACAATTTCTTCATTGCACCTCATTTCATGTTGACAATATCTGTGTATTATTTGTTATTGCAACATTCAATGCAGCCTGGTCATCCTGGAAGGGGGCTTACCTCATGTGCGGTCTCTTCTCAAGGTTTCTTCATTTTTCTTTGCCGTCTTGTAGGTTTTAGATCAGGGAATGGTATAATAATATACCATTCTGTGTTTTGCAATAATCAGTGGTTTGTGGAGCCCTTTGAGACTTGTGATTAAGGGCTTTACAAATGAACATGACTTGACTTGACTTGACACTATTGTCTATTGCACTTACAACTTGGGACATTCTCCAAGCACTACTTTGTGATATTTTTGCCCATTTATTTCATCTTATTTTCATCTTTCAGGTCTTCCTTATGTGCCTCAAGTTTGGCCTTGAGCGACTGAAAAACCCAGATTTGGTCGAGAGCTTTCCAGGCCTTTATTGGCGGGAAGTTTGCCCCTTTGCTTGCCTTGGACAAAGATGTTGAAACCTCTTATCACCAAGTTCTCTGAAACAATCATTGAAGCAGCAAAAGAATTGTAGGAAATCACCAGGAGAAGATAAAGCTGAGACTCACAAACAAAGTGAGAACTCAAGAAGAAAAGAAGTAGCCTTGAAGGAGAAGCCAACAAGAAAATTCAAAAAAGTTTGAATGAAACAAAAAAGAAAATGATCGAAAACCAATGCTCAGAATTAGAAGAGTGCCTCAGAAAATTCAAAGAAAGCCTTCCAGATTGTAAAAGACCTCACACAAACAAAAGTCAGCAGTATTTAGGATAAAGCAGGGAATAACCTAAGGGGCCGGTCACACAGACATTTGCGGCTGAATCACGGCCAGAAATTTCTGCCTTCGAGGCGGACGCTATTAGACGCATTGAGTTCGCCATTAAGACGAGATACAGCGGTGCTTAACACGAGGTCGGAAATACGCGCGCGGGTGGCAGCGCGAAAAGGTTTTGCGCTGCTCAATTCTTCAGAACGCGGGTACACAGCCCTTCACGAGCGTATTGAGGCTGAACCACGGCCAGAAATTTCTGGCCGTGTAGCAGATGCCGTTGGGCGCTGTTGGACGTTTTGAGACCGCCATATACACGAGATAGAGCAGTGCTTTACTCGCGGTCGGAAATTTTCACGTGGTTGGCCGCGTTCAAAACTTTTGAGCTGCTCAAAAGTTTGAGCACGTGTTAAACCGCGTGCCGCACACGTGGTCAACACGAGGTAATGACGCGGAAATGACGCGGAACGACGTGCTCTGGCCGCGGCCAGGGCGTGCTTACACATGGGTAGGACAGGAAATTTCAGCGGGTAATCGTGGGTGGAGCATGGTAATAGCATGTTCTGCGCCTGTATCGCGGTGTTATTACGTGAAATTAGCGTGTTACGCGTGTGACAGTCAAACGCCTTTCTCCGCGCATAAACAGCACGAATGCCGAGCACACGTCAGTTGTGCTCGTGACGTCAAGGGGGTGAACATGGATCACCGTCAGCGTAGTTTCTCTTCATTTCGAATAAATCTTTCGGTGCATTCGCAACGGTCTCAGCAAGGCTTTAATGCTAGGACCTTAGCTTGGCCTTTTGGCTGAGAGTAAGAGTCCCGGCTCCAAAGCTTTGTAGCGTATTATGAACTAATCGATAATGGATAATGAATAAAGAAGGTAGAACAATAACCCTTAAACCACACACCCCCCCCCGTCAGCGTAGTGACCTCGTCTCAATCCATTTTTATTTCTTGGCATTTCTTTTCAAAATAATAAATTAAAAATGATGCCATAGCTTGAAATCTTGATCTTCACAGGACTGTGTCTTGTGCGGTTATGATTTCTACAGCCCGGTGCCGAGATTTGCATCCTCTCGCTACTACAACCACTTTAACCTCGATCTATCTCACTTTTAGGGAATGTAATGGCGAATATAAAACCAAAACCACTTCGTCTTGCATTTGTTGGAAATGTAATACAATTTAAACCATTCCGTCTTAGTTTATGTTGTGAATGTAATCGAATGGTAAAATCCTCCCCCCCTCGCGTGAACGCGCATTCTGCTGCACTATCAACGAAAGCGATCGTATTCTATATAAAACGCTTATTAAAACTATAAAGCGAGCTAATTATAACAATTGGGAGATCCTAGTCTATATAACGCGTTTATTTAAACAATAAAGTGCGATCGTATTCTACAAAATGCGTTAACGTGGATGAAAAAGTCACGCGAGGGGGTGGGGCGGTGTGGGTGTTGCGTAGGAGTCGGATTTTGGCACAACACCGGCTCGGGAGCTTTTATACCCGTGGTCCACACGAGAAAATGACGCAGAAATGACGCGATGAAGAAGCGGAACAGTCGCCGGCGTCTGTTTTGTGGGCATACCACCGATGAACAGCGGGTTGGCCGATTTTGCGCATTTTCCATCGCGGGCAACCACGGGCAAAAAAAAAACCCGCAAAATTTTACCTGCGATAGAGACGCAAACGGCTGTGTGACCGGGCCCTATCGCGGGTAAAATTTTGCGGGTTTTTTTTGCCCGTGGTTGCCCGCGATGGAAAATGCGCAAAATCGGCCAACCCGCTGTTCATCGGTGGTATGCCCGCAAAATAGACGCCGGCGACTGTTCAGCTTCCTCATCGCGTCATTTCCGCGTCATTTTCTCGTGTGGACCACGGGTATAAAAGCTGCAGAGCCGGAGTTATGCCGAGAAATGCATCCTTGCCGAGATTTGCATCCCCTTGCTACTACAACCACTTTTACCTCGTTTTATCTCACTTTTATATCACTTTTAGGGAATTTAATGGCGAACATATAACCAAGACCACTTCGTCTTGCATTTGTTGAGAATGTAATCCAACTTAAACCATTCCGTCTTTGTATTTGTTGTGAATGTAATCGAACGGTAATGCACGCCGTATACAAATCACTTTTGAGCAGGTAACATGTTTATTTTGCCTTTTTCTATTCAAATCGCTCGTATTGAAACTGTTATGCACTCTACCATAAAGCTTATTTCTGCTTTACGGTAGAGTGCATAACAGTTTTCAAAAGTGATTTATATACGGTGTGCATTACCGTTCGATTACGTTCACAACAAAAACAAAGACGGAATGGTTTATGTTGTATTACATTCCCAACAAATGCAAGACGAAGTGGATTTGGTTATATGTTCACCATTACATTCCCTAAAAGTGATATAAAAGTGAGATAAAACGAGGTAAAAGTGGTTGTAGTAGCGAGGGGATGCAAATCTCGGCAGGGATGCATTTCTCGGCATAACACCGGGCTGTAGAAATCATAACCGCTCAAGACACAGTCCCGTGAAGATCAAGATTTCAAGCTATGGCACCGAAGAAGCCAATATGTTATTATTGTAATAGTTTTTCATTTTTATTTTATTATCTTGTTATGAAATGAAAATAAATGTCAAGAAATAAAAATGGATAAGACGAGGTCACTACGGTGACGGGGATCCATGTTCACCCCTTGACGTCTCGAGCACAACTGACGTGTGCTCGGCAAATCGCGCTGTATATACGCGGAGAAAGGCGTTTGACCGTGCTCCACCCACGATTACCCGCTGAAATTTCGCGTCCTACCCACGTGTAACCACGCCCTGGCCGCGGCCATAGCACGTCGTTCCGCGTCATTTCCGCATCATTACCTCGTGTGTACCATGTGTGCTGCCCGCGGTTAACACGTGGTCTAAAGTTTTGAGCAGCGCAAAAGTTTTTCGCGCGGCCAACCGCGTGTGAATTTCCGACCGCGTGTAAAGCACTGCTGTATCTCGTCTATATGGCGATCTCAAAGCGTCCAACAGCGTCTGCTTCACGGGCAGAAAATTCTGGCCGTGATTCAGCCTCGATACGCCCGTGAAAGGCTCTGTGACCGGGCCCTAAAGTTTTGAGCAGCGCACAACTTTTTCGCGCTGCCAACCGCGTGTGAATTTCCGACCGCGTGTAAAGCACTGCTGTATCCCGTCTGTATGGCGATCTCAAAGCGTCCAACAGCGTCCGCTTCACAGGCAGAAATTTCTGGCCGTGATTCAGCCTCGATACAGACGCAAACGGCTGTGTGACCGGGCCCTAAGGAAGACATATCACGAATCGACAGAATACTGCTCCGAACCGGATGTTCTTAAGAAGAAAGACCGAAAAAGAACTGGGCTGACAACATCAATAAATGGACGGTGGCCAACTTTGCCACGACCCCAAAACAGGCCAGGAATCGAAAGCTGTCTTCGGTGGTGCCCTGACAACCCAGGCGGTCAAGGGATATGTGAACCGTGATAAGGTTTTTAACATAGAGTGCTGTGTCTAATCTTGTTGTAAATAATGCTCGCCAAGTTGTTATCAATCACAAGAAAGGCAATTCTAACTCTGTAGGACCATAGAAATAAGACGAGTTTCATTCTGATTTTTGTGCTCATTTTGTATTCTCATTCGGTTGATTTTTGTGACAGTTTTTATCTTGCTATACAAAACGATAACGTTTTTTTTTGGTCCATATGTTACACCCACAATTTCTTTCCAATGCGCTCTGACCAACTGTCCCAAGTACTTTTCAATTGACTTCATCAAAGACTTAGTATTTATCAGGGTGTTGAATGATTAATAAAGTACTAAGTGATACGAAGAATGGCGTTGTGGTGTTGCCACACAGCTGTGATTTGTCTTGGCCTTGAATGTGTCCCGTCCGATGAACGTGTCTTTGAAGTATTCCTGCCCGTTAATAGCCAAGAACCCTTAATGGTGAGGTAACAGACAAGGCCTGTGAGAAATATTAGCTCAGCAAGGTCACAACAGACAAGGTCCCATCTGTCTCGGCAACGATGTTGGAAGCCTTGGCGGGAAAAAAAATCTGTCATCAATCTGATTTAGGCAAGCTCTGGTCAATCCTGTCATTTCAGAGCCAGGTAACTCTTACTTTACTCTCGCCGTCACCTTGCGTAGGTAGATTCATAATGGTGGCTGACGTTAAACTGTCTCCTGTTTGCGCTCGCTGAGCCGAGACCATCCGAGAGTTTCCCATCGTGTCGCATCACGAAGACGGCAAGGCGTCGTACGATAAAGTCGAGAACAAATGACCAGATTTATCTAGGCTGCGGATTGAGAGTAACGGCCTATGAGTTGTTCCCTTGATTGTGAAATGATACTCAATTTCCAGATCTTGGTGTGCTCGCTGCAAGTTACCCTTGCCCATCAGTGGTGGCCCCTAAGGGCCTACAATGTTTTAACTATCGGCCTAAAATATGTCTGAATCATTTGATATTTTTAATATTTTCATGAATACTTAAATCATTACACATTTTCCTCCAACCTCCTTTCATCACTTCTCCCTGTTTGCGCAGCTTCCAGATGTTTGCTTTCACATTTCACTTATCAGACGTTAGTTGTGCTAGGCTCATAAATCTACCTGGAGGTAGTCACAAAAAAATCCCCAAATCCCTGAGGCATACTATCAGTCTATGAGAAAGCTGTCGGTGTAGTCAATCACATTCCGAGTTTGCATCTGAACGCCTGCTAGCTGGCGTTGAGGGACGTCACTAGTTTCACAAACTTTGATTGGCTAGGGGGCGGCAATCCACCTTAGTGATTGTGCCAACAGCTCTTAAAGCTCCTCAAGAAAATAGTACTATTCTGTTGATTTAATAGTGAAAGGTCGGCCAACTCCAAAGCGAGCAAGCCTTTTGGAATTGGAAAAAGGTTGTGTTCACCATGTTCAGCCTGGAGGTAAGATCTTAAGCCTGATCACAAGCCTAACCTGACCGAATTTCGGGTCGGGTCGGATCTAAATGTCAAGCATTACGTGTCGGGCTGAGCTTTTCTGTCACTGCCTTTTCTTTGTAATATCCAATCGTCATTGTTCTTTTTATACAATATTGTTCAACTTAAATTTCATTATAAAAGACAGAATTACGTGTCGCTTCTCTGTAAACCTAACAGTTTTCCTAGAATCTTCGGTATTTAAAAAATGTCAATGTTTTCAAAAATGTATTACCTTCAACATTTTTCATCCAATTCACTTAGATGTACTTTCAATTTTTTTTGCATAATGATGCTTTCGCCACTTACTTTTTACCGAATAATTTTCAGATTACCCAGAATTCGAAACCATAGTTTCCATTCAGTTTCATTGAAAATTCTAAAATGTATGGTTTCCTCCCTCCTATTTTAAATGCTATCCGTTCAGCTCTTTTATTTCACATTGGGGATGATATTGATTTTTTTAATCACAAATATTTCACATCATTTACCCATTGTGAAGGCTTTTGCCTCACCGCTTTTGTCATGTCCTGCACGGTCGTCATGGCACCCAGCTGGTCCCGCCCCTTGACACCGGCTGAGACAGATTGACTTGATTGCGTGTGGGATACTTAAGCGCTCCTTTTGGGACTGCCCGTTGCCAGACCATTGCTTAACTTGAGGAAAAACCTGTTCATGCCCGTTTGTTCTGAATAAATGCCTAGTTTGTGATTTTGATTGCCTTTAAGCCTGTTTTGTGAGTATTACCTAGTTTGTATTTTTGATTGCCTTTAAGCCTGTTTTGTTTTGTCTTTGGTCCCTGCGTGTTGGACAACTTTTATTTTCTAAATTAAAGTAACAGATCGTACACGCAAATTCACACTTCCTGCCTCCTGGTCCGTTCCGTGACAGCTTTTTTTTTTTTTTACCTTCACATCTTCATTGACTGATTCAAAGTGACTCCTTCCACAACTTTCACTTGATTTACTCTTAAATGCCGAAATTGGGCCTAGCCATGAAAAATATTGTCTAATATTAAATTGGTCCCTGGTAGACAAAAATATTTGGTACCATTACTCTCCACGACAGTGTTGTTATCGTTTGAACTGGCGAAACCCTTTTGAATTTGTGGTCACAAGATTTCTGAGTCAATTCTATATACACAACAAACTCCGTGAATGGCCTCCATTGCCTCATCCCTCTGAACCGGACATTATCATGGCCCGTTTGTGAAGTTTTAGTCTGCTGTCGAACACAATGACCAATCGCTTGGCTCCATATTCAGAAACCAGGCACAGTGTTAATCAGGATCAGCCACACTTTTGGCGTGCTGGTTATCTCCTCGAATTAGACGCCCGCACACACGATTTAAAAACGCACTCCAGCATACGTGGAAACGCGATGAAAGCAGCCGTGTTGGGCTGCCACGCAACACCGCCAATAATGAGTTGCTAATGCATTTGAGAGAGTCTAAAGAGCGTGAGATTGTTGCCAAGCGCAGCCAAAACGCCGCCGCTAAACATCAACCGGGTTGGAAATTAGCATCAAGGAAGCTGCCGGAAGAAGATCCTCGCCATGCAGGCGGGTCGCCATCTCATCCTGTTTGCGGATGTTTGCAAAGGAACGGCAAGGAGAAATCCCTTCTGTGCTGATTTCTGTCATCTTCATTTCACAGTCTGCTCTCGCCGCCACCCAACTCCGGCTGTCGTCTTATCAGCCTTCTCCACCTATGAATTCAGCGTTCCTGCAATTGCCGCTCGGGGGAAAATAAATGTCAATGTTTTTTCTTTCTTTGCTTTTGAATGCAAACATATCTTCTCCTTGACATTTGCGCCCCACGATACGAAGCGTTAAGGGCTGTTTCGAGACCCACTTCTTTTCAGCTCTACATCACAATGGCCAGATTTGCTTGGGGTGCACTGTCGTTGTTCTCTTTTGGTCGGCTTTCATGTGTTTGCTATAAATAAACCGGGGAGCCCCAACTGTTTCCCCAGGGTGCTTATATGAAAACGCTAGCTTTTCCCAGGGTAGTAGCGCGGATCGAGGGCTAAGTCGAAAGCGCCTTTGCACATGTTAAAAGCGCCGGCTCGGAATCGGCGCGAAGCCCTCCACCTCCGGTTGACGCTTTGGTCGCCTTCCAGGCCCAGAGCGCTGACGTAGCGGCTCGGCTCGGCAAACCCGCCAACGTGCAGCCGGCCTGCGCCTTTATTCACAGCACCGCTTCTCACTTTCCTACTCGGTCCAAACGCTCGCAAGAATTCCCTTCCACCGCAGAGGGTTTGCTTTTGTTCTTGTTGGCAAGCTGAATATTGTCGAGGGATCATTTAGTAAAAACGGGATTGCTCGCAAACGACAAGAAAGAGCTTCAGGTGCAGAGCCGCCCTCTGATTAGGATTAGTTTTATGGCGGATGTGCAAATGACAGTGACGACGGCATACGCTTCAGCTTCTTCGTGTTGGTATTCGTGCTCCTGCAGGTAATTTGAGAAGCTAGCGCAAGAGAGCTTTAGGAGATAATACTAGCATAGCGGAGGATTAACCACTCAGCACCGCAATCATCATTTGTGGTACGCAGAAGGGAGGGCGAGCGGCAAATTGCTACCAAATGTCATTGAGCGACTGTTGTTTGTTTTTGCTGATTGGCTCGCTGATTAGAATTCCTCAAACGCGGTCGATGCTTCACCCCGCATGTGGCGACGAGGCCTTATCGTCTTCCTATGCTGAGATTTTTGAACGACTTAATCCCTCGGCATATTGCGGAGATTATCTTTCTAAAATTAACCGAGCCCTTGAGACTGCTGTGATCGTGGGTGCTTTTTTTTCCACTCGGCAATTTTAAAACAAAGTGAACGATTGCATTCTGGAGCGCTCGTCTACTACTGCTTTAAATGGACGGGAATTATTGGGCCATTTTTATGCTTTCACTGTAAAAATTCTTCAATAAAGAGCTTTTACGACTTGCAAAGTTGATGCAAGAGATGTGCAGGTTTGCAAGACCCGCATGTTTCTGAATTTTGGCTATATATCACATAAAGACACACAACTGAAGACGTTTACCGACTGTCACGGGATAAGATAACGGAAGCCATTTTGAGCTCTGACCAAAATCAGACAAGAACTGAGAATTTGATGCCTCAAAAAGAGGATCAAGATGGATTATTTTACGATAAGGTGGGTTGAGTCATTTATTTCTCCCTTCCATGATCGGCTTTGAAAGCTTAGCAGTCTGACAAGAGAAATATACTCTTCAGGTACTCATCGACCTGCCAATCTGATGTATATCTTTGACATTATAATACATAAACATAAATAGGTATGCATATTTTGATCATATCTAACAATTATTATTAAAAAGCTACAAGAATTCCTTCCCATCAAGCATGAATTCGGCCACTTATACTGTCAGAAAGACATTCGAAATGACACATCTTAATGACAGTAGGTAAACATCCTTATAAACCTTAAAAAAAAGTGGATATCCACTCTTTCAACTAGTCCAAGGTTCTCTGCATAAAAACATTTTGACTCGTAACAGACACAGTTTGTCATCTTCTAGTCGTAAAATCGATAATTATGGAATACCAAACACTGAATCACTAAAACTGTGCTGCCAGCAGTACCTGCAGCATTTCTCATCCTCATGCACTAGAAATGCTAACACAGCTAGCATATTAGCGCTCACCGTTGCTAATTTGCAAAAATAATGTTTTTGAATAATGTTAACTTTAACAGGTCATTGACCATAATTTCACTTTGAGCGTAAAGTTTTCTCCAACAACAATAAAACATTTATGAAAATTATATTGATCATCCTTATAGTGTATATTCCGCATTAATCTTGTTGGTCTTCATGTCAGGTACGAGTGGCACATCTTTTCTCATGGGATGATCTCTAACCGATACCGACAAACAATCATGGCATTTATTAAATGTGGTGTACGTAACTTCAAAACATTCTACTTACCAGCGTAGCCTAGATGGTAGGGCGCTCACCTAATGACTCCCAACACAGCAGTTGGGTCTAAAATGGCGGCGCCCTGTTTGGCTGCGGCTGCATCGACTCGCTACAGTTTAACTGTACGGGTCAGGTGTATCGACATTTCGTTCTGTGTGCATGGTTACAAAGAATGACAATAAAAGTAAATTCTAATTCTATTCTATTCTTACTGACGCCATCTTCTGGCTGAAATCATAATCGCAAGGATCTGTAAAGCTGCATGTGTGGCACGTACTTAGAAGCGCTTAAATGAACTCCTTTATTTTCATCTTTTTGAGGGTTTGGGTTGGCATTTGGACTGTATTTGAATCTTGCTCTTATTTTCACTATTTCCAGTATAAAAGAAAACCACGATAGAGCGCTCACAGTCACTCTCCTTTACCCCAATCCCCCAAACTTCCTTTCCACCAGCCTAATGTGCTCTGTGGCCAGAACACCGATGATCAGTAAGATAAGTAAGGTAAAAGCAGATAGCTAGGGAGAACAAATATATACAAAAGGGTCTTTGAACTCAGTTGGCATTGTAAACACATACTTAAAAGAGAACATATTTAATTTGATTTTTTTAAAGGACACCTCAAATTACGCAACCCACTTTTAAATTTCAACATGAGTTAAAAAAAGGACAGAATACTATGGGAACACGTTCTATATATCAGGGGTGTCAAACTCAATTAGCTCAGGGGCCACATGGTGTCAAAACAATTCTTACGGGGGCCAGACTAGTAAAATAATGTCATAAAAGGTGCCTGGAGGGCTGGGGGTCTTTTTGGAGGCTCACAATTAACTTATGATTCTGGATGTAAAATTTGATTAGAAAACTATAGTTGAGGGTTTTACCATCAATATTCTCATGCACTAAAATATAATCCTGTAGTGTTTATCAACTGTGCCGTTGTAAAAAAAAAAAAAAAAAAAACGACAACGACATTTGAATAATAAATTCAGCTTTGGGAGTAGCGTTTAATTTTGGTGACATGTAGTGGACATATTTAAAACTGCAAGACATTGTTTAATGCTCATTTTTCTCTTGATTTTCTCTCCGTACTGACTCATGGGCCACATATTATGATGTTCCTGTGGGCCATGAGTTTAAAACTTGCAATGTATATAATAAACAGAATATGAATACAAATATATTCTAAAATGACACAATTTATATTCCAGTGTACCTACAAATCCCCTTCATCAAGACTATTGATACATAAGAGTGTATTATTCTTGACGGAATGGGACACAGAAGTTTTAAATTAGCATTTGCTAAATTTTATTCATCAGCTGCAAACCATGTATTTGTTACTATGTATGATTGCATTGTCCCTGACCAACTAAAAAATGAAATGATTTTTGATACGTTCTCTCACACACAGTAAATGATAGCTTAATTAATGGCAATAGTGAGCCCTGTCGCTTTGTTTCCACATTAGTGTCAACTTGAATGTAAATGAGATACCTCAAAATAATGAAAAGTCCGTTTTTCCTTCATTGAAATTCTCACACATGTTTGCTTACTGTAGTATAAAGGCTGACAAATACGTTGGCCATACGTCTATTTATTCACTGAGTGATCACGGACACAAGTAATAAGTCACACATCCACATATTGGTAATTTTTGGTTTATCATCGTATTTATTTGCATATGTTTGGACCGGGGGAGCCTAGAAATACGTTTGCAAAATGCACAGAATGTTAAACACTTCATTAGCAGATAACAATTGCTTGTGGAATACTTGTTCTATTTCCCTTTCATGACACACATTTTTAATACGGTTTGTGATTTAGATAAAGCACAATCTGTGTTTGAACATTTGCAAACACATTTGCCAATTGATTGCGAATCACGTATCAGAAACAAAACACGACAACGGCGTGGCACCTGCTCACGTTCCGCTTAATCCCTTTTATGTAGCACTGCCAATGCGAAACAGACTTTCACATACACAATGCCCAATAAACCGTTTTTTTTTCATAATTTTAATTAAATATTGTAAATAGGGCTGCAACTAACAATTGTTGTAATGATCGATGAAAGGGTTGATTACCTTTTCGATTGAACAATGAATCGGATATAATAAAAAAACATGTTTTTGATTTCCTACTTATTTCAGATATCGAAGATCGGACAGATAGAATATCTGTGCAAAGAATAATAGACTATTCTATCATATAGAATATATTAACAAATTCAAGAGTCCAGAAAAGCAAAGAAGTGTAAGTTCTGCTTGTATAACATTCATTCACAAAAAGCCAGTTTTCTTGGAAATGAGTATTCTCACGAAATCTAACAATGTTCAACTGTCGTTTATTACGAAATGGTAAAAGCTGGAAGCATACTTTTTTTCTAATGAAAGACTCCTGTTCACGCTTTCTTTTGATATGACCTATGCCTATATACAGTACTTTTAGAACTAAGTTTTCTGTAGGCCTTTAAATGAGTCAAAATGGCAGAAATTGACTGGCACCGGCACCGAAGGTTTTAGAGAAATGTCTGGCACGGAATAAGTTAATGATGACAAGAATTTCTTGAGAAATGCAAACATTTGAAAAGCATTCCGCTCCGTGTTTATCGAGCGCTGGTCCAGCCTTTGCTTGCGGTAACAGTCAACCGGGGATAATGTATTACGGCCGCACAGGTGCTGTCGACTTTAGAGGGTGAGTGCAGATTAAGAGAGCCACCACATATGACACAATATACTCTCTCCGCTTTATCTCTCATCAGTAGTCGACTGGGGATAATGAATCATGGCTAAACCAATAATGTTCATTTTAGGTACCCCACAATGACATGCTTCAGTGGCCCGGACCAGAAAAGGTGTTCTACTGGCTCTCAGCAATAGTCGACCAGGGATAAAGGATTAAGGCCACAACCTTTCATTTCATTTCAGGCGCTGCACGAATACAGCCTAATTTCATCAAAAATACAGTTGTGGAAAAAAAGAGGCAGAGAACCTAATAAAATTGCGTTCCATCAGTCCCTGCTCACAGAAATATGGGATTGAGGATAATGGATTGTGGACACATGTGTTGGAAATACTGTAACAGCAAAAAAAGCTGTCAGCCCTGATAAAGGTGCGCTTTGCCGGACCCCACTTACCGAAATATAGGATTAGGGATAATGGATTGTGGAGGCATGTGTGCAGTTCCATTTACGTGGAAATAATGTAACGGCAAAAACAGCTGCCAGGCCCAACACAAATGTGCTCTTCCAGCCCCCGCTCACAGCAATATGCGATCTGGGATAATAGATAGCGGAATGTCTGAAAATCAACTGTCCCCCCTCCCCGTGCACTGTGGCTGCTAAGCAAGAAGTGCGATGTAGCAAGCGATTACTGGAAAATTAATGCAAAAAGCTATTAGAGGAATTATTTCTTTCTTAATGTGCATTTAGTTCTTGCTAGTGGTAAAAGGTAAAAGTACACGGAAAATACAGAGGCCAAATGATTCCATGCTGCTTTTTCATCTTTCTGCTCAGGTTCCTAATTATTATTCCACCTTTTGTTCTTTGTGTTTCATGTCATTTGGGTCAAATTCTAAATTTGTTACTGGTAGGTGATTAAAAGATCTAACGGTCAGGGCTGCTAAACTATGCGGTTGCATTGTTGGTAATGCTTGCCATATTTGAAATGTTTTAATGAAAGCCAAGCATAATTTATTCAAGTTTTGGAGTCAGATATCGAATAAATGCCAATCAACTGTTGAGTCATCGTAAAAGAGGATCGGAACTAGGAAATGTGCTCGTTTTGGTGCGAAAAGTCATTTGTGACAGCAACCAATTAATCACTTATGACACTTATGTATAGTTATAGAGACCATATTTGTCACACCTATGTCCCTTGGGCCGAATGTGGCCCGCCACATCATATAATGTGGTCCGCAGAGCTTAAAGTCTAAAAATAGATGAGTCAAAAGAGTGCTTTGACCCAAAATTGTCCCCCAGTACCTGTCGACTATGATATCTGCGAAGACAGTTCAGCGCCACTAGACGCCAGGATTTCAATATTGATGCCAATAAGTTGAATTAAGAAAAAAATTAACTATTTTTTCATACAGTGATGCTTCCACATATGAGATAAACTAATAATTCCCAGATCATGCTTACATCAAGAATTGCCAGCTTGAGCAAATTTTCCCGATACAGAAGCCTCCTGACTTAAATACAACTTACGGATTCCTGCAGATAAACAATCATTTTTTTCGGGATGTCGGAAAAATATCCGGAGATTGCTGTTAGTTAGATTTTGTATTGTGTGCACCTTTATCCGAGTAGAGGACATTACTGTAGTGCTTCTTCCTGCCACTTGGGGCTGTGAGAAATCACCCAGCATCCACCCTGAAGAAGAGATACAGCTTCTACTTCCTGGTCCACGTGTAAACATAACGTTACTGTATCGCTAGCGCGCTAAGAACTCTGACATTTTTATCGTTTAATGTCTCGTGCATCCATTCGATATGGTTGGTGTAAATTGTAAGGAAGAGGCGAGCCGTTTCTTTTGAAACAAAAGTGGAATAAGAAAGCTTGATGCGGTTAAGAAATTGGTTTAATCGCTTTTTTTGTCCACTCTCTACAATGGAGGAGAACCTCTAGAAGCGCATCTTTTAAAAGTAAGTTGAACTCAACTTTATTCATCTTTATGCAGAATAGTATTTTATGAAATGTTTATTTTTCAGTACAAAACAAAACATGTTACTTATACAAGTCTTAAACATACTTACATAAACCATAAACAAACATAATATAGCATTGAAGCAACTTACGAACAAATTCAACTTACGAACAATCGTTCGTAGGTCAAGCAGCGTCTATACGAAGAACTGAAAACAAATTAATTTGTTCCTGGCCTTTCAAAAAAAATACACGTTAACTCTTAAACATCTTCCTGATAACTAAAAACACATTCAAATTGTAACTGGACATACAAGTACAGTAATAAGGGTAGACAATGATAAATTAATAATAATAATATATTATATACTGTATATAATAAAAGATGAAAAAATATAAATATAAAAGAAGATGGATAAAATTATAATTACATGACTTTGAAGTCTGGAAATTCTCGTAAATATTCTATTGTATATCGAGCAATTTCTTTCCTCGAAAGACATCTCACATATTAAATTTCTTGTACGTTGTATATAAAGGAATAACTGCATTTTATTATATACTATGCTGTGTTTGTGTATTTACATTTTATGCATAAAATATCTATCGTTTGGGTTTGGGCTGGGCTTCACTCTCGCTGACCTTTTAAAATGTATCCCCCCAGCATTGTTGTTTGTTCCATTTTCTTTGCCATGGATTCTGCCCCTCTCGCGCACAGCACAGAAAAGAAGTCAGCGACAGAGAAGCTATCCTCTTCCTCCTGAGTCTTCACAAATAAAATGAAAATTTGGGTTTTCTTCGCTTTTGGTCCTTCAAATCAAGTTATTTTGTAGGGCTAGGGCTGAGTCAGGCTGTAGCACTCTTGGGCCCGGGTCGGAATGGTGAATATGTTATACTTGGATACATGGTGAAGGAAAAAGAAGTGAGTGGAAGACTTGGGAGTTGCTATAAGCAAACCAGTCCTGTTCTCGGTCCTTCTTACAATTTTTTTCACCTAGGATGAACTGATAGTTTATCCCATCACTACCTGCATTTTGCTTGCCGAGCACTTTTCGCCGTCATTGCCAATATTTTTAGCCACTATTTTAACAAAGAGAGCGAGAGTTTCTTGACAATGAATGCATTGTGTTCTGCATTTTGATTGGCTATACAGAGCAAGATGCTTAAAATCCCCTAAACCTGCTCGGGACCCACATGCGGGTCTTTGATGCTCCCTAGAGGATCCCTGGCGCTTTTTCAAAAGTGTTTGACACTGAAAAGATATATTTTGTCAAGAGGACAGAACCAGGAGGTTAAAATCATTTTCCATAATATCCAGAGTGACATGATTTGCCAATTGCCCTCACCTGCGCTCACTCGTTCATCCTCGGTTTGGATGGTTCCATTACTGTTTTGGACGGACCACAAGAATCTCAAATACATCCGGTCGGCTAAGTGCCTGAACCCCAGACAGTCAGATTGGTCTCTATTTTTTGCCCGGTTCAACTTTACCCTCTCCTACCGCCCAGGTTCCCACAATGTCAAACCTTTAGAAAAAAAGAAGAGGTCTTGCAAAAATATTGACCACTGTCTCTCAGCTCAACCAATTGACTCGGGAAGTTCCCCGATTACTTTTGAATGATTCACTGTCGACCTAAATGACTAACAATGACAGAGTGCACGTGCATGTCATTAAGTATTAGTTTAAATGTACCTGAACATACAGCATTATGAAGACCAAAGAACACAGTTTCGGGATAAAGTTGTGGAAGAGTTTAAAGCACGAACGAGATACAAGAAGAATTTGCAATATTTAGACAGTTCCCAGAGCATCCGGATAGTAATGACATCAAACTGGAGAGAACAAAAAAAACACTGCAAACCTATCAAGACCTGGCCTTCCTTTTGTACTTTTGGCCCAAACAAAGAGAAAACTAATCAGAGAATCAACCAAGAGTTTCATCATACCATTGGATCCTGCTGGCACTCAGCAGATGTGGGACAATCTTGCATAAGACAACTATTATTTGTACTCTGCATAAATCAGCCATTTATGGAAGAGTGGCAAGAAGAAGCCCTTTCTGAAGAAATACTATAATGATTGGCTCGCACAAAATAAATACATTTGTTTTCTTTTGACCATTGTGTCTCACACAATGTTGATACTTAGTGTGTTATGAGTTTTTATGTAAGGCACTCTATTTCCTGTCCTAAAAGGGTTAAGATGACACGACCAAATTTGGGGCTAAAATTGTTTTTGCTTTAGCGCCCCCAAATGGTTGGAGTGGTATCTGAACCAGCCAATTTCGTGGTTCCTGTCTGATGCCGAGTCAGCAGAACTTTGGCTGACAACCGCCAATTGCTTTGGCTGACTTCCCTGTAATGGAAACAATTCCTGAGCGACTCTGCTTTGCGTAATCAGATCAAAAATTTGCAAGATTGTGTGCAAACCGACTGGCGGTCTCCTTTGTGTGCCGCCACAAGTGATTGGTTAGAAGTGACAGCGGATATTTATCACTGCCACAGTTTTCTGGCCTGCTATGGGCTCTTTCCCTCAACCTCCACTTTTTTTGTGGCCGAAGTGGGGGAGTTCAGTTACTCTGGTGTTCATTACGCAAGTCCAGATTACGATAGCTGATAAAGCCTGCAGGACTCACTAAAATATTGCACTGTGTTCAGCATTGCATTTGGCTCTGGGCGAGATTTTGCTGTATGGAAATGTAAAGCAATTAGTGATGCAGCCCAGTGAAGGAGCAGTGATGAGATTCCTGAAATGAGTCATAGAGTTGTCCTAATGCCGGGGGGATATTTTCCCATTTGATATGTAATAGACTCACAATTTTCTTTCCATAGACGCAACAAAGTCTACTTGTATCCCTGCCTTCTCTGTATTCCGATTTTATTCTCCTGTTGGTTTCAAATAAACTACGTATTTTATTAGACGTATATGACATTCCCTAGTATTACCTTTTCTGCTAGAGGGCTGCTGATATAGGCCAGGTAGATGAGAGCAGGAGATAGAAAAACAGTATTCATAATTTACACCTAAAAGCATCACTTTATCAATAAAAAAAGAACATGAATTGTGACTCTGGTTCATTGACATTTTTGAATGAAGTGGGAAGCACAACTTTATTAGCTCGCAGTTAGACTCTTGCTAAAATGTTGCTATACAACAAATTGTGATGTGTTTAAATTACTTTAAATATTATTATTAATCAAGACATCATGTCTAAAAATACAGTGTGTCTGTTTGGTGTGTTTGTAACAGAATGAGTCCAAGCTCAAGCCCCACCGGCTTTGACCACCTGGCTGGTCATCCTAGACAAGATGGCGCTAAAGCTACACGTGGTGGGTCTGCTGTGTTATTGTGCTACTTGATCAGAGACTTTTTCGTCAACAGGGCTCAAGTGTTAGGAATGGGGAAGATGACATCTTTCCCTCTGGTCCTCAGCATAGACAAGCCAAAGACCCCTGTACCCGTGCTCATATCAGCCCCGCCCAGCCCTCTGCCCTCTGATCACTCACAACAGTGGTGGGTCTAATATTGGAACACAATGAGACCCAAAACAGGGAGGAAAAACACAAGCTCTCACAGTGGTTTTCAGCAAAAAACCTGATGCTGAAGACTGAGAAGACCAAGGATGTGATTGTGGACTCTAGGAGGTCCAGGAAGACTGAACAGCTGGAGAAGTGCTTTAGCATGTGGACAACATTAAGTTCCTGGGCTTCCCAATCACATCAGACTTCTACCAACACTTGTCGGCTGGTGAAGAAGGCTCAAGAAAGATTTTTCTTCCTCACGGGGGTGCTGGAGCCCATCCCAGCCATCTTCGGGCAGTGGGCAGGGGACACCCTGAACTTGCTGCCAGCCAGTCGCAAGCCACACAACTTACTCGCTCATTCAGACCTAGGGAAAATTTGGTCCAGCCAATTAACCTAAAAAGCATGTTTTTAGAATGTGGGAGGAAAACGGATTGCCATATATATATATATATATATATATATATATATATATATATATATATATATATATATATATATATATATATATATATATATATATATATATATATATAGTCATTTTATTTTATTAAACACTGTACTATGGGTTGCAAAGAAAATTTAACTGGCACTTTAGGTTAATGATAACAAAGATAATCTTGAATCTTTGACGTCTGTTAAAATTTGTTCAACTATTTATACTTCATCTGTATTTTTTTTCCAAACATCCACAAAACATTAATTAGCTCAAAAATGTACTAGCGCTAGACGCAAAATGCAGATTCAGGTCATGTTAAAAATCAAGTCATTGTTTTTTACTGTAGATTATTGATTGCTTGATATCTTTGTTTCTGTAATGTGATATGAAAAGGGGGGAATGATAAGTAAATTGTTCTTTTTACAATCGGACACCAGCAAAGCAATGGCTGAGGATGCAAGGTCTGTTAACAAAAAACGACAAAACAAAATGAAAACCAACAAACCAACAAACATACAGTAAAAGACAATTATATATTTTTACCAAAAACAAAAGACGGTAGATTTCAGTGTGGAAGCTCCTTCTACACTGGAAACTAGTTAGTTTCTGGCAAATAAGATGACATTTGTTTCAGAATAGAATTCAAACAATTTTCATAAAACCTTGTTAGTTTCCCGATTAAGTTATCACTGGTTCATTGCTTCATGGATTTTGAATTGAAGTTTCTTTATTGTCATTTATCAACGTGCCATGATTTGTGTTTAGCAGACAGCACACAGCAAATTCTATTACAGGGGCAGGTTGCAGAGGTATTTGTTGTTGGGTGGGACATGACTGTCTGTGTGAGCAACTGTGATAGGCTGGTGATTGCTGGGGATGGCACAAAAGTTAATGTGACCACCTAAACAAAAGCATGGCGACAGCTAACTTTTACTTACTTGTTGTATTGAAAAGAAATTCATCAATTAAATCGGAGTCTAAGGAAAGTCAGAAGAGCGCAAAGGAATGGTGTTCAGCGGCGGGTGCTCCGTGGATTATTACCGGATCTGGGAAGATACTGAGGCTGGAGAGGGACTCAACTTAGACTTAACTTTATTTATAAAGCCAGTTAAAACAGCTACAGCTGAAGTCATGTTAAGTCATGTTTATTTGCATAGCCCTTAATCACGAGGACTGCACAGACCACAGATTATTGCAAACTACACACTATTATTACACCATCCCCCGATCTTAAACCTAAATGAGGGCAAGGAAAAACCTGAAAACCTCAAAATGAGGAAAATTAAGAAACCCTCAGAACAAACAGGATTAAAGTCTCATGCTGGGTCAAAAAATATAGGCGCTGCAGTCCGGCCCATTGCGGCTAGGCTGTGTAATAGCTCTCACAAGCTACCCCATGCCAAGCCTGCATCTCACTATCGCCAGATCCATTACCCATTAAACGAATGACTTGGATCTACAACTCACTGGAAAGCCACTACATTTGGGACGGTCCTATTTTAGCCGATGCTTATGTGCAGCTAGCCAGATGCTCTCCAAACAGCTTTCTTACACTGGAAGAGAAGCCCTGCAAATTGGTTGTAATTTTGTATCATGAGAGTAAAGATCACACATTACAATTCTGTGTCCTGTGTTTGTATTTGTTAATATATAGTTGTTATTGTGTCACATTCATATACTCCCAGTCAGTAAGGATGTCATTTTGAGGTAAATTCGATTTTTGGGGCTTCTTATGAAGGAGCGTCGCTGCTTCGTGGATTTTCATTTTTCCCGAGAATGTCCATTAACTGTGATAAGTGAGGGATTACTGTACCTCTACACTGCCTAGAAGCTGTTGTGAGAATGAAATATTAAGTTTGCCCTTCATGTTTTCAAATCACTTTGTAACAATTCTAGCGCTTTGACCCCATTCCGGAAAGCATGCCTAAAGTCAACTTGGAATGTGGACACCGCAGTATCACCGGCGTCTATTCTTCGATCCGGCATGTCTCCAGGCCTAAGGAGGACCGAGGTATTTCCACTTTCCAATGATACAAGCAGTAATATGGCTGCCACGAGTGGCACTTTCCACCCTGCACTTTCCACCCACACCGCATTGTAAAACGGCTCCGCTTCATCCGTCTGTTCCCTTCATTTCTTGCTAGTTGCATTAGCTTGCCCCTAGGGGATTCTTTTGGCACATTAAAACAGATTTGGTTTAATAATTTATGCTGCAATTTATGGACTGGAGTGCTTGAGGTTGGACTGTAAGCCCTCTTTAAAAGCAACGCGTGAGTTTCAGTCTTGTCTTGGGGCCGGTGATTTATTATTGCCGTCGGGTAGGGTACTCGTTATTGTACAGGGGGTCTTGTGAAGAAAAGTGGCAGACCTATCATTTTTCATGCAGTCATTTTGATGTGATTATGTGCGGAGCCTTGTTCCCAGATTGCGAGACGATGCAGGAAAATTATTGATCTTTGTAAGTGAAGCAGGAAAATCTATTTGTGGCGCGTTGTGCGCTCTGCTCCACTTCGATTAAGAAAAATTGCTTGGAATTAAGATTCAATATCAACATTAGTTTTGACATATATGAAAAGATCTGCAGGGCGTCAATCAATACTATTACTTATGTGGTCATGGAGGATGTAATCTATACTATCATTAGGCATCACACATGGTTTCTAATTAAAATTCAGCAAGAGACTTCCATGACTCATAACGCTTGACTGTGATGGTCTTTGCTACTCCTGACAGCTTTCAACTCCACGTCATAGCAGATTCCACTTCAGACTTATCTGAGATGAAAAAAAACATAGCGTGAAAGCCCAAGTGGTTGATGAAGACGCAAAGAACGGAGAATCAAAGTCCAGCGTTTCTTTTTCAGGCAACTCCGCTTATTTTTCTCTTCGTGACTTGAGATTCGTACCTTTGATCTTGGTGGGCGTGGATTTACTGATTACTTGTTTGCGTCATATATTACACGTTAAGATCAGGCCAATGAGACGACTACAAAATTTCAATCGGAAAGGTCTGTAAGTTTTTGATTACTTCGTTTTCCACACTATTAGGCACATTTGACTGTAATGCGCACATAGAAGTAAAACGACTGTGTATGCTTGGGCTGCATGAAAAATACACAAATGCACTTAAACTAAAATAATCAATTTCATAGAACATAACTTAACATCATGACAAAAATGAATTCATTCATAAATGGTTAATGTGCTTTTCTCAGGCCAAAGTATCTGCGGTCTCGGCAGCTTTACAGTTTGAGAAAGACATGCAACAACATAGAAAAAGATTCGCAACAAGTATTAGAAAGTTGGTGTCCGTGCTGCCGTCAACGTTCTGCACTTTTTTTCATTTTCCCTTTTGGCAACAAACAATTAACATTAACCAAGACCACTTACATGTTTCTCAGCGGCAGAACAGTGACCTCACGATGGCAGAATTGTTTGTGAATCAAACATGATTCATATCTTTTTGACAAAACATACACAATTTAAAAAATGTTAAACGATTGGATTTGTTAATTAAAAGGACCCCTCTCCTCATTGTTGAAATTGTAACAGGAGTTTTTGTTTACTTAAAGGCACTTGAAGACCATTTTGTTTCTTTAAGGCAGAACGGTTACCGTATACAGTATCATTTAATTTTCACTGCATTTCCAATTTTATCCACCCTATTTTCTGGATTATAAAGCAAATCGGATTAAATTTCCGGCCAATTGGGTTTTTAGGTGCGCCTTTCATTTGCAAAATACAGTATATTAGTAATGCTATATTCACTTTGAAACAAACATCAGTATCGTAAATACTAAACACATCATATGGCCTTTTGACCCATTTTGATCGGATATGCTAAGTATTAAACATAATCCTCTCAGATGACTGTTCATTGGTAAATTAATAACTGCTATTTAGCGAAACCACTACATTAGGAAGGGTATTGATTCACATCTTTAATGAATGTAATTATGGGAAGAGATGCATAAATCTCCAAGGCAGTCTCAAAAGTGGAGCTTGATGGAAGACTTATGAAAACATATGCAATGACTACGTTAACCTGCAGTTAATTTTCTAGTTAAGGTCAACATTTGGGTTTCTGAAACAACAGTAATAACTTGATTGGGTCATTGGGTGGAAAGATTATATCCACTCTTGAGTCTTAAGTGGATTTTGTCCCTGATTATAAAGACCAAGCAGCGTATTCTTTTTTTTCTGTGCCGTGGCACCGTGGTAAACACGGTGACGTCTGTAAATTGATATAAACCCTTCGAGAGAATTAATCCATGTATTGACCAACATTGTTCATCTAATTTTATAATGGAAATTCAGGTTTAATAAGTTATATTTTTGATATTTGCAACATACTCACAATATTTTAACTTTCTCACCCAGAAATCAAGTCTTCAATTTATACATCCGAACTGAACAGCAGTAGAACATATCAAATGCTACAACTCTTTTTACGTATACTCGGTGGCGTCAGGTCGCTGAAGTTTCCTTTAATCCTTGAGGAACGAAAACAAGCAAATGTAATTTGGTCAGTTACCACGGCAACCCTCATTGACAATGCAAAAAAATGACTTCCACATTTGTGTTAACATTTCTCAGCAGTATGTTTGTCCTGGCGCTGTAGTCTGGCTCTCTCATCAACGAATAAATGTAAAGCTCACATTTTATGCGACGCCGGTCTCATTCGCGTCTTCTTACAGTGCACTAGTAAATATGTGCTTGTCTTTTTATTTGCCATCTTGAGTGGTCATGAGATCAAAAGCATGCAACATAAATAACTCAGAGCAGGACTTAACAACTCAACACTTGAAATAGCATCAGGTGTGAGGGGCTTTTAATGTAAGAAATGGACGTGAATAAGCTAATTTACATGTCCGTTTAAGCCTGTGGCTTTAAATCTGGTGCCGCTCGTTCAAAGACAAAATTTAGTTTACTTGTTCAAATTAACATGCAATTTTAATCAGTTGGCTCTATAGTCCGGAATTTATGGCATATATTTTTCACGGTCTTGTGCCCTTGTTAATGGTGGTTATGGCTTTGGGTAAGAAACTGCCTTTGAGCCTGTTAGTCTTTGTTTTAAATATCTACAAGAGCGCAACAGTTCAAAGAGGTGGTGGCCAGGGTGAGATGAGTTGTCTGGCATTTTAAAAATATCAGTTATTATATGTGAATATAGCCAATCTATTTAAACGATGATAAAGGTTGTAGGGGATAATGACAGTTTTTCCAATTGTGAATAAAACGCCCATTATTTAGCCAAAGTGTGATATTACGCAAGTAGGCAATTAGTGTACCTGTTGATGCTGGATAATCGTTGAGCCATTATTTTCGGACCTTGTGTATGACTCCCTTTCTTCTGATGATATTTGTCCACCAGAATAAGTTAAGCTTTTCTATCCATGTCCATTATTTATCATTGAGAGCTTTTTGCCTGGAGTGACCAATTAGCAACAGCAGTTAACGTGTTCAAGTCTCTGTTGTGGTATCGTGACTTTAGCTTTCTGATTTTTGGTCATGCTAACACAGGCGGGGAAAAATGGCTTGGTGCAGCTGGGAATATCCAATTTTCAGGACTTTAAAATGGGAATGGTGCTAGAAAATGTAATCAATTGTGTTTCTCTGCCATTATTGAGCAATTCAAGGCAGAGTTTTTACTGCTTAACATGAACAATTTTAGATTGTAGCCTGGTTTCACTTTTGACCAGCCTTCCATTTAAGTTTCTGACAATAGCCACGCCCCCCTCGGCTGCCCAGAGGCCACATGTTGTAGCCAGTTCCCTAAAAGCACATGCACTGCATTATTTGACCATTTTCAATCCAATTCAACGTAATTCCTCTATTCTGTTTTTAAACATGTCTGTTCATGGAAGTAGATGTGCACAACGACTTTCCCAAGCTCCTGTATAATTTGTCAAATTGGAGTCTGCTTTCTTAGCGGCAGCAAGGGTAAAATGATGGAATGAAATGTTCTATTATTCAGTCAATGATGACCTTGAGAGGCTGTCAGCACAGTCTTATGTTTGATGCTTTACTGCTCTATCAAGCAGCTCAAGCATTTTAGAAAAAAAGACCTGGGCCTATTCTATCTCTTTCTGGCAATAAACTGCAGTTATCTCCATTTTCTCATTATTAGTAGTAAATTCACTCACTTGTGTGATAGTCTGTACATCAGGTTGCATTGATTCAATTTCCAAGAGGTTACAGACCTGCAGTCTAATCACAGACTTTCATGCAAATGAAGTTTAACTCTAAGGTGAAGCCAACAATACGTAAAAATAAAATGAGTTTATACAGCTGGAGGCTCTCTCATTATTGGATAGTCTGTTTTTTGTGCCTTTGGAAAACAACACATATTATAAACATCCCTTTAGATTTGTTGTGCCTTGAAATAAATGGGGAAAACATCTGTGATTTGCTCCTGATGCCAGCTTCTGGCACAACTGCAATATTATTTATATTAGGGTAAAAACATTAAGAATGTTTACTCAATTTTCAATAGAAAATAATGCATTGATTGTATTTGAGGACTACTATTGGAACCTGGACTCACTGTACACAAACCAAAACCGACACATCTTCCACGTTCTGTGGTTGTGTTCATCTGTCCCTGAATTCTGTCTGTGGTTGACACTGTCACTCTCCAACCTCTCTCACTTCTGTTTCAATCTCACCCCATCACTCTGCTTCTCGGGAAGACATCTCAACTTTAACCCTGGATCCAACAATAATAAACTTGTGTAGGCGGCCCAGAAATTCATTCTTTTCAGCCAGAAACCAAAAGACAAACTTCAGCTCAGACAGTGGAAACATTTTAACAACATTTCCGTAGAGAATCACTCAAAAATTCTTGAAATGGGATTCTTACAAGATGCTATCTCTACAACTGGGGTGCATAGAGGTAAGCTGAGTTTTAGTATTTGAATAATAATCATTAAACCTTGTAATTATCTTACAAAGAAACATTTTCATAAAAGCCTCCCCATACCACAATGGTTCACTCTAACTTGTCATATGCCACCAAATATTACCTAGCAAATATCTTAAAATGTAATGTAGAATTCAATGGATTGTTAGCTTTTAATTAGGCTTTCACTGTAACCCTGAAGCAGGATACATCCATCCATCCATCCATCCATTAGCTGCACCGCTTATCCTCAGTAGGGTTGTGGGGGCCCTGGAGGCCTTCCCAGCTATCTTCGGGCAGTGGGCAGGGGACACCCTGAACTGGTTGCCAGCCAGTCGCAGGGCACACAGATATACACAATTGCCTGCTCATTCACACCTAAGGACAATTTGGACCGGCCAATTAACCTGAAATGCGTGTTTTTGGAATGTGGAAGGAAACCGGAGTGCCCGGAGGAAACCCACGCAAGCACGGGGAGAACATGTAAACTCCACACAGGAGGTTCGATCAGAGGATACATAATTGTTGAAAAAAATTCCCCTGTGTGTTTAAGTTCTACTTAATCTTATGTTGGGTAATCCAAATACCCTACCCTTTAGTAAATAGAATAAGTACAAGTGGACTTTTTGGTGTAGATCTTGCATGAAAAAATACCGGAGCCCAATTAAGAAATTCTGTCTTTAGGACATTGGATAACCAAAGCAAAACTTCTTTATTTGAACTCAGATAAGCATTGTTTTTGGAACAATCCTCAAATAACTGCTATTGTCACATCACATTTGAAAGTGTCTCGCTCACATTCTCCTGTGTGCATCGGCTCATTAGGGATTTCTGCATCCTGACTATTCATCATATTTTATGCAAATTAGGTTCAACTCAGGTTATGCCAACAACTTCATTTAGAGTGATGTTTCATGGGAGGAGGCCAGGTGAGTTCATACAGCTGCAGGCTATGCTCACATGGATAGCAGAACAAGCTCGGGAGGGAGAACATCAAGTACTAATGCCGAAGGAGGCGTTGTGCAGCTTGAATATTTCATATTTGCTGACTGAGAGGGGCAGAGGGTGTGGAAATTTCCAAACTGCTTGGAATTTTTTCAAGTAACTTCTTTTCAATGATTCCCCCTACGTCTTACAATCAATGAAAACAATTTCTGGGTTTCTTATGAATCGTCGCGGCATCCTGAGGCTTTTATTTGCGAAACAGATGTATTGTTAGCATTTGAGGGATAAACATGATTCATAAAATCACAGCGGAGTCTGACTGTTGGTAGAAATGTTCTATTATTTTGTTGTGGTAAGAATGAAATCCTGCCTCAAGTAGAGAAGTTCAAGTACCTTGTTCATGAGTGAGATCAAAAGGGATCAGTTCAGAGTCTGCCATGATTCAGAATCTGAGAGGAGCGTAGAGGAACACGCTGAGGCTTGGGCATCTGTTTGCATGCCCTCTTGATGTTTCCCTGGAGATGTGTTTTGGGCAAGCTAAATCCGAGGACGAACCATGCTATGACTGGCCTTAAACCTGGAATTCCAACATATCATTTACATTAATATTAACAAATATCCCGTATTCATGGCGTTTGCATAAGTGTGCTCCTTTGTTGCGTCCCGGGCTTTTACAAGGTGTGTTTGGACGTGGTATGCCAAAAGCATGTACTTACACTATCTATGGCTTCATACAACGTTGGTATTTTAGCACAAGGTCGAGAAAATCACATGGAAATGCCCCGGAGGAGTGATCCCAAAAGACATTATGCTGTTTATGTGAGTTTTAGTGTATCATATACGTGTATGAGGAGCCCACAATTCTTTGTGGCACCAAAATGTCCCTAATGAGGAGGACTGTGTAAGCCCCTTAGAGAATGTTTGGAAAACATGGTGACCTTGAAAAACTCTTTATATTAAATTGAAAATTACTAGCGGCACAAGCCACTGGAACATTCCAGTGATACCTTGGCAGCAGCGCTTTTTCTCTCTCTGTTCTTCTGAGACAATTTCAAGCAAAACGTACAAGCAGAAAAAGGACTTTTCCTTCTGGGGAAAAACTCAAAGCCCTCTATTTCCAGCTCCATCCTGTTTACTCGTGATGAAGTGCTGGGACCTGTGAACGGTTTTATCCCTTTTCCGTGCTCATGTCTTTCTCCAGTGGCCTTTGACTTAAGATATGATCTTGGCTGGAATAGCGAGGAATTCCAGAAGGAGGACAAACTGGCATCATGACAAGTTAGCTGAGAGGTAAGGGAAGGACCTCAAAGTGCCATTTCTCGGCGGTGTATTTGCAATATAAGACAGTGTGTAAAGCCCTCAGAAGAATTAGATCTGCGGCAAATGAGCTAAGATTTACCCAATCCCATAGCGAGTGTAATATGTTCCATTGCATGGCGTGTTGTGTCAGGCTGGGTTTTGACTGCGCTCCCTTTCACTTAACGCTGTGACGCACCTGTTAAAAACTACAATACACATTTTCTTCTCCTTCCACCCTGTGCAAACACCGTGCCCTTACCGTTTCTTTGTTCAAAAGGAAAGCAACCGCCATCCTCACTGACCTTACCCTGGCGACGGCCATTATTTCTTCTTCTTAAATTCGCACGCAGTATATAGCTGTGTATAACTTGATTCCTTTCTCCACTTTGCCTCTTTTCCCGCATTCAAGAGATCAGCTGTGCTGGCCCAAAAAGGCAGCCAACGCGCCTGCATGGGACGCGCCCAAGGGAAAATGCAGCTTCAGTGACCCGTGGTTTTCAAGGGGCTCCTGCGAGAGCGCCAAGCCATTAGGACTCCGGAGGGAAGCGGAGGGACAGGACGGGTCGCGGGGGACCGCCAAGCGTTGCGATCCCCGGTCAGATCTACTCTAGGGATTGCTGTCACGCTGCGCAGTCCTCAGGCTAGCTCCAAATGGACCACAAATTCACTCTGCACTCTTGAAATTTCATTCTGCAGACAGTAGAGGTTGAAATCTTCTTTACCACTTTCTAATTGTATTTTTTATTTTTGACATTAAACTAATAAAAATGTTGATGTTTATGAATGAATTCAGAATCACGCATCGAAGAATATGACATTTCTATCACACCTTGCCACCAATCAGAGGAGACTTACAAAAAACAGCCCCCAGTTGCCATAATGTAATATATTCTTCCATCTCTAATGATTGTGATGTGTGGTGAGTTGATAATGTAATAGAATGAGTCAGAGATTTATTCCTTTGACCAATTAAGCAGCAGCAAAGCAGGGAGCATTTGTAAATACTCCAATAAATGCAAATGTTTTATGCTGTTGTGTGACTGTGTGGATGTGTGATTACACTCAATAGAACCTTTTCTAAGTCCCCTAATGACTAACAAGGCACTTACCTGGAATGGAAGATAGGTTTCAGTGCCACTGCAGCACTACTCTTGCGGTTAAGGCGTAATACTTGAGTAGAGCAAAAATAAGACAGCTCTATTGCAATACGATTTGAGGTTTTGGAAAATATGAAGCCAAACTGTTGGGGGACTGATCAACATGCCAGATTCAGATCTCATTAGTTGAGACATTGATTGCGGTACTTATTTTTCTCTGTGTGGGTTTTCCCACTGTCGGACTTTCAGCCAGAGTCAGGTTTCAGACAAGTTTATCTATTTATACAACCCTTGATCACAAAAGGTCTCGAACGCCTGCAAAGACCACCATTTCAACATCCCCTAATCCACAGGTGTCAAACATGCTGCCCGCGTGCCAGATCATGCCCGGTAAGAGATTGAATCCGGCCCGCGAGACAACACTCAGAGAAGCGCAAGAAAAAAACAAGCTGCAGGTTGAAATATGTCAACTTGATGTTGCCAAAGCCAGGTGCCTCTCACAAAGACACTGTACTTGTATTTCTCTCTCTCTCTCTCTCTCTCTCTCTCTCTCTCTCTCTCTCTCTCTCTCTCTCTCTCTCTCTCTCTCTCTCTCTCTCTCTCTCTCTCTCTCTCTCTCTCTCTCTCTCTCTCTGTCTCTCTCTCTCTCTCTCTCTCTCTCTCTCTCTCTCTCTTTATCTCTCTCTCTCTCTCTGTATCTCTCTCTCTGTCTCTCTCTCTCTCTCTGTCTCTTTCACTCTCTGTGTCTTTTTCTTTTCCTTTGTTGCTATTTCTCTTTGGATTTCTTTTTTCCTCTCCCTTTCTGTTCCCCCTCTCTCACGACTTTTTATCTTTTGTTTCTCACGCTCTCTCCCTCTCTCTCGTTTTCTTTCTTTGTCCCACCCTCTCTCCTTTTCCCTCCCTCTTTCTCTTATTTATTTATTACTTTTTCTTTCTCTTTGATCTACTAGTCCGGTCCCCGACAGAATGTTTTTTCTATCGTGTGGGCCCCGAGTTAAAATTAGTTTGACACCACTGCCCTAATCTGAAACCTACTCTGGCAAGGAAAAACTCCCAAAATCTAGGCATGAGGAAAATTAAGAAAGAATGACCAGGCTGAAGGCGGCACAGCAGATGAGTGATTAGCGTATCCACGGCACAGTTCTGAGGTCATGAGTTCAATTCCAGCTACCAGCCTTCCAATGTGGTGTTTGTTTCTCTCCGTGTCTGTGTGGGTTTACTCCAGACACTCCGGTTTTCCTCCCACATTCTAAAAACATGTATGTCAGGTTAATTGCCTGGTCCAAAATGTCTCTAGGTGTGGGTGAGTGAGTACGTTTTCTGTCTCTGTGTGCCCTGCGACTGACTGACAACCAGTTCAGGGTGTCCCCTGCCCACTGCCCGAGGATGGCTGGGATGGGCTCCAGGACCCCCACGACCCTACTGAGGATAAGCGGTGCAGATAATGATGGATGGATGGACCAGGGTGGAATGGATTTTGCAAGGATATCAGCAGACAATATAAGGGTAACAACAGCAATAAACATAAGTAATAACTGCAATCGTCCAAAAAAGGCTTATTAACAGCATTGACAAACTTCTTGGGATCAATATGATTTGAACTAAATAACTAAACGACAGTTATTGGAAATTATTCAAAATTTGTGATCTAATACCATCATTTGCCAAGTAAAGAACTGCAATGTTGATCTGATCCATACACAGTGCATTACCGAAATCACAATCTAGTGACCTTTGGTGCCACTATTGCAAATAATACAAAACAATTTATCTCAGTATACTAGCACAATGTATGCAAATCGTTTTGAAGTTGCTATGAGCAGGTGCTAATATTTCATTAGTTGTTAATTTTCACAAGAAAAAAAGCAGCCAGCCTTTTTGCTCAGCTCCGATTCAGTATATTAAGACGTTTTGTGGACTCAGTCACGACTTTTGTCTATTGCTTTGGCCGCAATCTCTCTTCGGAATTGCCACGTCATCATCATGCACATTTGTCTCCTTCTAACTTGAAACAAGTCCCTGTTGTGTTGGTGAAAGTTAATCCTTCCGATGTTTTAGGCTCAGTCAAAATATAAGGAATTATTACCAAAAAATCGGTCGAAATTGGTTTCACAGTCAGAGATTCAAACACATTCGCAATTTGAATCCCTGTACCAATATCAGTATGTAAAATGTGATGTACATATTGATTACATTTTTGACATATTTGTGTGGTTTGGGGTTTGTTATTAGTTTTTTAAATTTATTATAAAAACTGTGGGTAAATATTTTGGAATGTCTTGCACTTTTTAGGATACAATGTTATTTTGTTCGATAATCAATTTGAAAATTGTTAGCGCTTGAATTAAATATGCCTTGATCCAATCCATGGGATGGATGGGCTTATCCAAGCCAATGTATGTATAAAAAATATATCATAAGAAAAAAAAATCAAACCAATCTATGAAACCGAATCATGACATATTTAGTCAAAATGTGGGTTTTTCTCGTTCATTCTTATTCATATTTATAGAGAATTCCCTCACCAAATGGTGGTTTGACTTTAGCTTCCGTAAGCATCCTGAATTTTTTTCAATCAATTGGTTCTGCGGAGGGCAGCACGGCGGCGCAGTGGTTAGCCCGTGTGCGGTACAGTTCTGAGGTTATGAGATCGAACCTCCAGTGTGGAGTTTGCATGTTCTCCCCTTGCTTGCATGGATTTCCTCTGGGCACTCCGGTTTCCTCCCACATTCCAAAAACATGCATGTTATGTTAATTGGCCATTGTCCCTGGGTGTGAATGAGTGAGTGACTTGTCTGTCTCTGTGCAACCAGTTCGGGGTGTCCCCTTGCCCAGTTCCCGAAGCTGGCTGGCACATGCTCCAGCACCCCTGTGACCCTACTGAGGATAAGCGGTGCAGATAATGGATGGATGGATGGTTCTGCGGATTTTTGTGTACTTTGTGGAAATATAGCATCAATTGATTGCACCAGTACACTTAAATCTATCGGAGAGCTGCATTTTGTTTCCTCAAAGCTGATGAGATTAATTCAAATGATTTTTTTTAAGTTCATATGTCTAGTGAAAAAAACAACAACCCAGTATAAATATTGTCCGTGAGTAATCTGATTAAAAGAGCGAAGCTCGAGCAATGACTTTATGCAAATAAACATTGTTTCTACAGTTTAGCTTTTGATGTTAAACGAGGATAATTTCATCCATCTAACTCACCAAAATCATTAGAGTACTTTGCTTGTTTGCTCTCGCTCCAAATGTGGGCTCAATTGCTGTGTCTTTTCTATTTACAAAGTGCACTGTATTAGACTTTTTTCAGAAGCATAGATGTACACACAATATGGATGGATACAATTGTTGCACCCATTATGTAAGGACTTTCCACTGAAACTCAAGTGTCCCAGATAAATCAAAATCAACCAAAACAAATGAAGCTTTTTTTAGCGACGAAATCGGAGATTACGTGGCTCATTTGTCACGGTACTAGAATACAATATCTGCCATACAAATATATATTAATGAAAATATCTATATCGAAATAGTTCCCGCTATGCGGAAATTCACTCTACGTGGGTGGTTACAGAAAGGATTAATCGCAAAAATTAAGGGGATACTCTGTTGCAATTTTTTTTTTGGGGATACTAGCAAGGCTTCACGCAACTGAACTTGTTAAAATTGGCACACGCTTGTGTATGTGTATATACCTGTATATATATATATATATATATATATATATATATATATATATATATATATATATATATATATATATATATATATATATATATATATATATATATATACACAAATTGCTGGCTCAGAGCCCATGGGTTCCTGACCCCTAATGTAGGGTATTAGAGGCATTGAAGACATACAATAATTAGAAACACAAATTTAGCTCCATCCATGTTGCGACACCAAACCTTTAACTTTTCAGGTCTTACAGGCCACATGATACTGAAGATGGAAAATAAGAGATTAAAGCTACCTATCTAGCACGGTTTCTTTCTACTTTCAAATGTTTTCTGTACAAGGGATACATTAATAAACCAGAATGGCTGTGTTCCATATGAGCATCACCTGCTTTGAGACGCCTGAGCATTTTTGTGAGGCATTTCCCTTTTTGACAAGGTCAGTCACCTCAAGAGTGACCTGCATTATGTATTGTTGTATATTGTGACCCTGGCCTGTTTTCTGGCCTGACAGAGAATAAAACCTTTTTGGGAAATGTGCTGAGTCACAAAGACAAAAATATACAGAGTTAGCTTTTTGGGGGCGGTTTCAATTCTTAAGGTATCCTTCCTGACTGCCAGTGAACGATGGTCTTGACATTCAATGTTTTTCTGCTTGGGAGAGTGGAATTTCTTTCTCGGGAAAAATGTGAAATCACAAAACCAAAAGTGCTAAGACAGCTTTTTGGGGAATTTTCCACATCTAAAATCACCTACCTGACCTCCTGTTAAATATTGTGTTGATATACATTGGCATTCTGCCCTGGGAGAGTGGAATGTCTACCTAGAAAAAATGAAGAGTCAGAAAATCAATAGCGTGTAGTCAAATATTTTTATATATTTTTTCATATATAAGTCAACCCTTCTAATTGCAAGATATTGTGTTGAAAGTCGATATCTTTCTAGTCTGAAAGAGTGGAATATGTTTCTGGAAAAACTCAGCAATACCAAAAGTGAGGTTTATTTTTGCATTTTTCACCGATAGAGTTACCTACCTGAATGTTCGTGAAAGATTGTGATGTGGCCAAGAGTAAATTGTATTTTTGGGAAGGCTGCTGAGTCAAACGTGCCAATTCAACTCTTTTTTGTGAAATGTTCACTTCAAGGGTAACCTACAAGACTGCTTGTGAAAGATAGTGACATTCAAAATTCTTATGGCCTGGGAGAGTGGAATGTATTTCTGGGAAAAAAAATGGTAGTTCATCAAAACCAAGAGAGTTAAGTCAGAATGTTGGGCATATTTCATATCTAGGGTAACCTACCTGACTTCCTGTAAAATATGATATTGATATTAAATGCAATTCTGTTCTGGGAGAGTGGAATATCTCTCAACAAAACCAAAAGTGCTGAGTCAGCTTTTCTGGGTCACTTTTCACATGTAGGGTATCCTACATTACTGCCTCTAAAAAATGGGTTTATATCTAAAATTCTTCCTCCTTTTCTTGGGTGGATAGACATAGAGGAAAACAAATGGAGATGTACACAATATATATACCAGTATATACTGTATATATATATATATATATATATATATATATATATATATATATATATATATATATATATATATATATATATATATATATATATATACATATATATATATATATATATATGTAGATAGATGGATAGATAGATAGACAGATAGATAGATAGATAGATAGATAGATAGATAGATAGATAGATAGATAGATAGATAGATAGATAGATAGATAGATAGATAGATAGATAGATAGATAGATAGATAGATAGATAGATAGATAGATAGATAGATAGATAGATAGATAGATAGATAGATAGATAGATAGATAGATAGATACTTTATTCATCCCCGCAGGGAAATTCACATTTCCAGCAGCATCCCTGAGCTGAGAACAATACAATAATAAAGCAAAAAGAATACAATATACAAATACCCAATGTGACGTGCAAATGCCCACTGTAGCGTGTTATAAAGAATATCTAAATAGTGCTACACAGAATACATATTGCAATAAAATTCGGTATATGTATATATATATATATATATATATATATATATATATATATATATATATATATATATATATATATATATATATATATATGGATAAGCGGTGTAGCTAATGAGATGAGATGAGATGATATATATATATATATAAATGGATCTTTTTTGTATATTGGAGTGACATACAATTTGAAATGTTCTTGCCACTTTTCGTACTTGCAAAGTGCGTCTCTCGTTCGTGCAGGCCAACGACTGTTGGCTTGCGTTAGATCCCCCAGCAACTGTAGGTCCAATTATTCCATAGAAAGCGGCATTATGAGTCGTTCAGAAAGGCCTTGGATAAGACCTCCGCCAACACAAAGCGCTGTGTGAGAGCAAATTACCGGCTGCGAGGTGAGAGACGTTTGTGATAGCTATCAAAGCTGTGTGGCAGCTGAATCTCGCCGGCTAACAAACACTTCTGCGTTCTTCTGTTAATGGCACGAGGCCAGCCGAGCGTGAGTTTGGTCATCAGAACCATGGCCGCCTCACCCGCTAATAGGCACTCTGCAAGATTCCAAAACCGCACTGGGGGGGTGAGGTCGCAACCCTTTTGTCCTAATCTGCAGCATGTCGGAAGCCGACTGGCAATCGTTAGTTGGCGGTCACACACTCAGGAAGATGTCACATCGATGTTGATAACAACAAGAGTTCTTTGCTCTTGGTGACCGAGTCTTAAAGACATTTTCCCTGTTTAACCAGCAAGGCGGGTTGTCATGGAAACCAGTAACCACCCTCCCCCCAGCAATATTTTCTGTCAGGCAAATTAGCTCATTTTTACAATGAATACACAGTTTCATGAATGCTGATAAAAAGTCTACTTATAACTAGTTTATTGTTGCCTTTGTCGAGGCATGAAGCGGTATGTATCCTTTTAATTAGCACTGATAAACTTAAACGCCAATGGCATTCCATACCGAAACTAAACAGGTCCTGATTGCTTTACAGCAGGGGTCTCCAACCTTTTCAAGGCCGAGATCAACTTCAAGGGCACGGAGTAACCCAAAGAGCACCTAGATCACGCACTTCCAAAACAATAATTGGAATATAATGAATTGAATCGTTTATTTTCTATTTCACCGATATTTTTTGTGAGAACTGATTTTTAACGATTATTAATTATTCAGAATGATTCAACAATGTAGGGAACAGATTTACTTCAAAATGCAATATTTTGTTTACCTTTACCTTTCCAATTATTTCACTTACACATGCTCAGAAGGGAAAAAAAGGGGGAAAAAGACAACTTTCACAACATTTTGCAGGAAATCACGTTCAATTTTTCAAGACATTATCATCAGTTTCAGTTTCATGAACTCTGCACTATGTTTTTACAAAATTATATAGGAACAAAAAGATACTCTTTTTAAATTAACTAAAAATATAATATATCACATTTTTACTAAAGACAACAAAACCTATATTTTATACTTAGTCACACGTTTTTAAAAGTTTTTCAACATTTTAACTCCATTTTAACACCATGGCACTAAAGTGTTGCCACCAAAGACACGTCATTTGTTTGGTTGCCACTTTAAGAATCTCCCTGGCTGGAAAAGGCTACTTCCTCTTGTCAAAAATCGTGTGGCTCTAAAAGAGGCTTAGTTTGCTTTTTAGGAGTTTTTTTACCCACCTTGTAAAAAAAGGACTGCTGTTTGCCCAAAGTTCCTTTTACTTGCGGGACTTTTCTGTTCGTGGTGCGCTGCCGTGCAGGTAATTACGGTAGCACGGAAGCTTTTGTGAGAAGTGCTGAAGTGGCACTCCACATTGTGCCAATTTGCCGCAGCCACAATCGCGCCGCAAATACAGTTTACTCGTGCATTAATAAAAAAAATAACGTTTTCTCCTGTTCGCTACAAAAAGTGTACAGTTTCTTCCTTTTGCCGCCATGTTTAGGTATGTAGACATCGATTTGGACTCCTTCGCGAGGCTCAATTTTTTTTAAATTAAATGTGTCTTTTCCCGCAGGAGATGGAACCAGCAATAACTGAGGCACGAAGTAGCGAGGGGTCTCTGTTTCCCTGAACACTATTTAATGGGGATAACGCTTGTCACTCGTCATGTAAATGGATTCTTTGTCCAAAAACTCGAATTCTGATCTCAATCAGACTACACCTTTTTGATGGAAAAAGCTTTAATGATAATTATTTTGTATTGTGCTGAAATTGATTATGGGGTTCTACTTTGACAACTAAAAACCTGCAAAAAATGTGCTTAGTATGGCAGGGTCAAGTCATTTTGATTACTATTGCACAGCGGTGTTCGTCTTTTTTTTACCATTATGAAGCACGACGACAGCTGAGCTCATACTTTAGCAGCTTGTAACATTGAAAATAAATTAATCAATTAAATCAAACAAAAATGGTGATCACCAGCGTGTGTTACGCGTATTGTTATCGGGTCCGGGAAGAGACTGAGGGGACGTCAGAAGTGAAGGCAAAAGAAAGGCTACAGGTCCGGCTTACAGCAACCACTGAGTTAACAACTCTCTCAAGCCACCCCTGATGCGCCTGTATATCCCCAATTCCTATAACTCGTGGAAAACCATTACATTCGGGACGGTTGTATTTTAATCATTGCGGAGACCCGGCGCACTCCAAGGTTGCCTGATGCTAGTTTGCAGCTAGCCACTTCTTCTGTGTCGTCTTTGTAATCTGAGTCCAGGAAAGCTTAGTGTACGTACACGGATCGAAGAAATCTCTGGTGTGTTTTTGTATGATGATGGTCACATGCACCCAATATGCCTGCTTGCTGTGTATTTCAGCATGTAAAAGGATATTGAGACCTTAGCCTCTGCCGTACAGAAATGTAATTAGACCAGTGAAGGTATGACAGATGGATTAGGGGTATAATTAAGAGCACGGAGAGGCCATTGTCCTTTCCGCTCCGGACCCACTTTGTCTTTGGAATGAGCAACACGGGAGGTCCGTGTACTGTGTGGCTGTGAAATGTATCGCTTCTTATTTTCTCTCTTTCCTTCTTCTCAATGAGCTGCCAACTCTGCTGACGAAGACAAATCCAAAGGTAGTCTAATTTATCGGATTGTTGCATAACAGATGGCGCGCAATGAGACGTGGGAGTTCAGCAAGTTGCTGACCTTCACGTTGCTAATGTAACGTTGCCCCTGCATTGATCTCACATTAACACCTCACCTCGCATCCGACGAACGCAACACGAGCGGCTACGAACGTCTCAAAGTCGGATCCACTTTTTGACAAATCAAGCGGACGTGCAATTACCTACCGCCGCCCAGTTATTTTAAGACGGGCCTTTCAGTTGGATCAGGGAATTAAACGGGTTTCCAGGTTAATTAAATTGATAGACAGAGCCCATTGTGGCCAACGTCAGCCTAAAAGGAAAGCGTATTGCTTCTTGACTTTTTATTGTTCCTTTGCCTGTTGTTGGCTCTGTAATTGACTGGAAGAAGGCTGTGTTGAGCAGACATGTTATTGAATGCTTGAAACAAAAGCCTGGATCTCTCATAGGAAACCATTGTCTATCCACCACCGGATATATTGAATTGTTTTGCACCTGTGACATATTGGAAACTGCCTCTCTTCTTTTGGTTGTGTTTCCATTTGTGATTTGTTTAAAACCAGCGGTATAAGTGTGATCACCGCGTCAAAACTTTTTATCGATCCTTTACTTATCTTCAGGAGGATCGCGGGTGTCCTGGAGCCCAACGCAGTCATCTTCAGGCAGTGGGCAGGGGACACCCTGAACTGGTTGCCAGCCAGTCGCAGGGCATACAGAGACAGACAACTCACTCTGTCATTCACACCTAGGTACAATTTGAACCGGCCGATTAACCTGACATGCATGTTTTTGGAATGTTGGAGGAAACCAGAGTGCCCGGAGGAAACCCGGCAAGCACAGAGAGAACATGCAATCTCCACACTGGAAGGCGGGTAACTGTATTTGATCTCATGACCTCGGAACTGTGCATGCTAACTGACGTGCCGCCCGCTTTGAAATTAATTTTTCACAATATTTTTTTGGAGTGTTTTGACTACTTCTAAATAGCATCTTTGTGTAATTGTACACAATAGCCATGTTCGCCTTCTTGTCGCTTCTTGTGATTGTTTGCCTGAAGCAAGATATCTGGCTAGCTAGCTGGCCAAGAGCTTATTAATATTCAAAGCTTATTTTGGTGAATAACTGATGGGCCCATTATGAACACACCTGATGACCTGTCCGTCTCATATCATCTTTTCAACTTTGAGAAAACATGCATGAGGATTATGTGCCGCTCGTGCACACGAGACCTCAAATGTTTACTTTTGTCTCCCTTGCGGAAGATTTTCAGGATCTTCAACACCTTTCATCATATTCAAATTTTTTATAAACTTTAGCTTTTCCAGCTTTAATGTGCAAACTGAAGTGACCACAGTACTCTTAATTCCCAGAATTTTATTCAACCGTATTCAAGTATCCAGTGTAGTAGACCCCAGGGATGTAACATTAATCCATTCTGAGGTATGGATTGCAAAGTGAAATTGCCGCCTAGTGAAGGATAGAAATCCTTGGTAATGAATAGCTAATACACTCTGAACCCCCTCTACCCTCAATAAAAATATAAAAATAACAATACTATAAAGCTAGGGTAGCAATTCATGTGCGTTTTTCATCGTTTTTGATCCTCGCAATTCATCATTTTACATGGTTATCATGTTTTGCTTTTGGTTTTACCATCACTGCAGGCGATGGACCTATAGCAAATAAACAAAGTAAAACAAATACGATTTGCATCGCCGACTCGCGAACTTTTTAGAAACATATTCTGAATTGGATGACGAGAGAGAAAGGATTTGTAGGAGAATATTCAGCAATAGCATTTTTGTATTTGATAGAGAAAGTAACATAAAAACAGGGCTCCTATGAGTTTCTGAAATCCTTGAAAAAAATTGAATTTTAATGTGAAAAACTGTGATTTCAAGGATTGAAAAGTGCTTGCATTTTTGGGTGAAGTGCTTGTAAATGCTCGAAATTGTTGCCATGTCCCCTTGAAAATGATGCTGACACTGCTCTCTGGTGGTTTTGCCATTGCATTTTTTCCTCGTGATTAACAGCATTAGTTTGTACGGCATTGTTCCTCCCAAGAGGGCAAGTGCATGCTAAACATTAACAGGGCACTTTGAAATGTGCATTAGTGCAAGCATTATGTAACAAGCATGGACATTAATTACGGGCCCTGCAACTAAAGTAGTGTTTTCCGGTGGCAAATTGTAATGGGAAGGACTTCCTAGAACTGAAAATCTAACTTCATATTACTGACATTTAGGCAGGGAATTGTCTCGAAAACAAATTTGAAATTTACTCAAGATATAAAACTCATTATGCACACGCGATATCAAAAAACACATATGTAATTCACAGATATATTTGTGGCTCTGCAAAATTGAAGAGTCACACAATTTTCTTTTTCTTTTACGGTGCAGAAGGAATTCCAATATTGGTTTTGAAAGTCCTCAAAACGAGCTTGAATTTGGCCGTTAAAAAGGAGTACATACCTCGGGAAAAGATTTCTTTCAAAACATTTGCAAACGACTGTGTTTCCCCATCTGCCTGAACTGAGTCATGAAAAGTTTGTAAAAAAAACTATGTAGTGGGTGCTCGTTTCACAGAGTCACACAGCAAGGAAAGAGAAGGACAGGAGATCCAATCTGAGGTGTAATCTTGCTGTAAATTACAGACGCTCCCCTGGGAAGATGCCCCTCTTCCTGAGGTTAGTCTGTGAATTAAATCATGGCTAGGGCCCCATTTTTCAAAAGTAACCTTTAGCTTGACAATAGGAGAGGGCTCTTTAAGTCCTAGCGCTGGAATTATTTCAGCACATGGCGACACCATCTTCTCTGGCTGTCACTTTTGGAGGCGTGCCCCCCGCTTTCTCTTCTCCATCCCGTGTCAGGGTTTGCTCACATCAGACGAGGCCATCTGCCTCCTTCTCCTCTCACGACTTTCCTTCCCACACTTTCTCCGCGCGTTTGCCATGAATCCTGACTCAGTGCGCGCAATGTGCAACCTGCTCCACCCTCAATTCACGTGAGTGCGCTAGGCGCTAGCGCGCTTACACTGATTTTGCTTCCTGTACATATGCAACCGGCTAATGGAGATAAATACACTGCATGGTAGGATTAAGATTGAATTAGACTCTATTCGACTTAACTAATTAGAAATGTGGCAACCCAAGCTTGTAATGTCAATAGGACATGCGTGTTTCAATTAGTACTACATAGGCTTTTCTAATCTTTTAATTGAAAAAATAAATAAATGCGACCAACATGTTTTTAATGTGAGATCCTATGACATTTTTTTAATGGTACAAAATGTCTTTAACTAAATGATCAAACTTTTGTAATACGTTGAGCTATAAAACACAGTTTACTTTTTTGTCAGATGAAATGTTCAAAATGCAGTGGCGGGTGGTAGAATTGCAACTAGGCCTGCGGCTCTATACGGAGTTTTGATGTGTCATTCGCGAACGAAACCGCTTTTATGAGCTGGCTTTTGGATATAAAATTTATTTGTGAGAACTCAGGTGGGGAAATGTAATTTTGCAGCCTGGGCTCCACCGCATGCCTGTTATCAAACGTCTGACGGAGGTGCACGCTCGACTCCCGCCATTATCCAAGTCGCACCGGACAAACACCCCCCACCCAAGCCTTTGTCCTGCCCCCACGCGCCTGTCTTTTGTACAAAAGCTTAGTTAAAAACACCGTATAAACACAACCAATGCTTATCTCTAGGGTGACAGTGGCGACATAACATTTTCTCGCTTGTGCAATACTTCTCGCTTTTATTGTTGTCTAACCTTTTGGTATCAAATCACCACAAGTATATTATTCTCCAGGGTTGCTGGTGATAAATCTATGGTAGATTAGCACCCCCTAGCCACTAAGCCAGTCACAGTTTAAAGCTTGTGACGTTGTTCAGTGCCCGCTAGCGTCCGTTCAGACGCTAACTCGAAATCTGATTGGCCACACAAACTGCTCTCTCCGAAATGAAATGAAATGAAATTAAATGAAAATGAAATGATCTGCATTTGTATAGCGCTTTTCAAGTCAATGACTTCCCAAAGCGCTTTACATTGTGCTTCACATTTCCCAATAGCGGCCATGATCTGTGCAGCCATGTAAGGCGCTAACCTGCTTATTGGGGGTATTGGGGGTTCAGTGTCTTACCCAAGGACACTTCGGCACGTAACACGGACAAGCCGGGATTCGAACTGGGATCCCTTAATCCTAAAACGATCGCTCTACCTCCTGAGCTACTGCCGAGACTGATATTGTAGGCCAGAGCCTGTAAATATCATCTTGAAGTCGTAAGGCTATATTTCTGAGAGAAGCAACAAGTAATGGCAGGAATGTGATTAGTTAAATGCTTAAATATGAAAGCACACATCTGGTAGCAGAACAACCGGGGCGACTGACAATTTGGAATTATTTAATGGGTATTGATGGACAAAATATATTTAACATCACATCATTCAGATATTTTTTGGGCCAGCAGAAAATGCCTTACTTGCCTATTGATGATACCTTTCGGAAATCAGTTCCGGTCTTTAAATATGTCTATGTGTTTAGGTTTTTTTTTACTTGATTTTAATGTTAAATATTCCGGAGAATGAAAAATAATAGATGTTGTTTCGGATAATTATCTGCCCCAATCACAATTAAGCTTTGTGATTGGCCATTTTTCTCAGATATAATTAATGCACTTCAGTCAAGGATATTTTCTAGATTGTTTTAAATGCATCATGATTTAATTACCTGCTTTTGGAAATGTGAAGGCTCTTGCTAATACCAATAGGATTTATTAATGTGAAGTTTATATTTTAGCAGATGCTCACATAGGGAGAGACGACTTTGATGAAAGGCGGCACGGCAGGGGAGTGGTTAGTGTGTCCGTTGCACAGTTCTGAGGTCATGTGTTCGAATCCAACTACCAGCCTTTGTGCGAAGTTTGCATGTTCTTCCTGTGCTTGCGTGGCTTTTCTCTTTTTCTTCCAAAAACATGGTTAATTGGCTGGTCCAGATTTTCATTAGGTGTGAATGAGCGAGTGAGTCGTATTTGTCTCCGATGCAAATAGTTCCCAGAAATAGAATAACCCTGGGTTTACAAGCATACTTCATCGAAAGTTTTCAGTCGATAAAAAAAAGAAAAAAAAACAACCCTGGCATTTAAAAAAAATTCTACATTAAAAGCATTCAATTATCTTCTAGCCAGCAAAATAATAATAGAATAATCGACCAATATAGAATAAACATAAAAATCATTATCTTATCAAGTAATAATAAAAACAATAAAAAAAACAAAAGGTAGATCACGGATCACGGCTCCCTTAACCATCTTGGTTGTTGTGGTACCACTTTCTGTGGCGTAGCTTGGGCAAATACAGCCTGGTGGTGCCCATCCCACCCTAGGCTGTTTTTCTTGGGTAGGTGTTTGCTCTCCCACATGAAACAGATGGTAGTGTTTTCCATAGCATTCAGTAGCAGGAGAAGCCTTCTGATCTGACTCAGATACAGCACCTTCATCATCTGGTCGCAGTGATTTTGTCCTGCTCTTTGGAAATGAGCCAGACCTCAGCATTGGCGGGCAGAAACGTGTGAAAATACCACTACTGGGGCATACCAATTTTGTTCTGAAATGAGTATCGTATCGTACAATACGCATCGCATCACTTATATATTGTCAATCCTAAAACAGAAACAAATAAAAGGACTTGAAGTGTAGGAATGGTCTCAATGACATTGAAGATGGAAGTGCAACGTCTGGCAAGAGCGCAAAATCCACGCGCACTTGAACGCTGTTCAAAGCAGAATCATGTTTGTCCCGTTTCGCCTGGCTTGTTCGACGAGGAAGACTTGGCAGCCTGGTTTTAGTTTTGTTTTGGGAAATTGTAAGTCCCTCTTCTGACATCAACCCAAATTGTATACAGACTACTCCGTGGCAGTCCCCTGCGCTCATCCGACATGCTTAACTTTCGTTTTTGTCATTAATTATTTTCAAGCCGCTGTCAAAATAATCAGTGACCGTTTTTATCAGGAATTCATTGTTTGGAACTGTCGTTAATTTTTCAAATGATCCTATCTGGCTGTCAACATTAATCAGTTCAATTGTCATTGTTAGATTAACAGGATGTGTTTTGATGGGTCGACACCATTGTTTTTACACTAAACAATGTTCACATTAAACTTAAGTGTTGGTGGCTTGGCGCAATGCAAGTGTTTGCAAGATAATTACGCATTGGAAGGTTGAAGGTGGGCAGCACGGCGGCGCAGTGGTTAGCGCGTGTGCAGCACAGTTCTGAGGTCCTGATATCGAACCTTCCTGTGTGGAGTTTGCATGTTCTCCCCTTGCTTGCGTGGGTTTCCTCCGGGCACTCCGGTTTCCTCCCACATTCCAAAAACATGCAGCTCAGGTAATTTGGCCGGTCCAAATTGTCCCTATGTGTGAATAACATGTCAGTTGTCTGTCTCTGTGTGCCCTGCGACTGGCTGGCAACCAGTTCAGGGTGTCCCCTTACCCACTGCCCGAAGCTGGCTGGGACAGGCTCCAGCACCCCCGTGATCCTACTGAGGATAAGCGGTGCAGATAATGGAGGGAGGGAGGTTGAAGGTTAACATTCATGGGCGTCAGTCAAATTATACTGATTTTGCTTTGTACTTATTTGTGTTTAATATTATAATTTACAATTGAAGGAACCTCATTTTATTTATATTTCTTTAAGTGGATTATCTACATGTTTTACCTTCTTTAGAGTTTTTTTAGGTGACTAGGCTTAAAGTGAAAGAATATCCCTGGTTCTGCTATTGGTAAGCCTACAGAAAAGGTTTATTAAACACAAGTATGCATGTTTATATCATAATTTGTGTTTTTGTATATTATTCAAATAAAGATTTTTTTTTAATGAATGGAGTTTTTCTTAGCACTAGGAGGTGCTAAATGTACACAATCTCCCTTTGAATTGAAAACTTGATGGCACTCGAGTCTTTGTAAAATTAAATTCACATACATATCAATCATTTGACATTAGGAATGTGTTATCGCGTATTCTGTTTTGAAGCATGAAAGACAATCTGCCAGAACAAAACAATAAAAGAAATCAATATGTGCCGGTTTGAAACTAGAGAGGGTAAACTTTTACCAAGATGGAAATCTAATGTGATTGAAGGAGGGGTTTATTCACACACAAAGACTGGGTTTTGTTTAAAATTAAACATATGTGGCCTAAAAGACTCGTCTCAAGTCAAGATATTTTATTGTTGTTTGAATGTTTTCAAGGGTAGAAAAGCGGTAGTCTAATGCATACAAATGGTAGAGTCTGTGAGTATGCATTCAATTCATAGTCAGTTTGTCAGTTTGTGCTTTAAATTTTAGGGTCAATCCAGGAGACGTACTCATTACTCTGAAAATGTTTACTTGGATTGCTGTGAAATTGTTCAAAGGTTTATGAACAGGTTGGGGATGACTCGTAAAATATAAAGTGTTGGATTAACTTTCGACTTTGTTGCGTTTTCGACTGCGGCAACTCTCTTACCCAGCCAAGAAACTCCCTGACTAATGCTTGCCCGTGAAATTGCTGGGAAATCGGTCAGCTTTGTTAAAAAACGCCATCTGTGCCGGTTTTATTTATAAAGAGGGGGCTTCTCCTAAAGGTGTACCTAATTCATCCCACTGAGTGTTGGTGTGTGAGGAGAATGAATCAGGGATGTCTTGTGAAAAATGCGTTGCCTTGGAGACGAGGTTGGACCACTTCCAACAACCCCTCCACCCATTTTTTTTATTTTTAATGATACACAGTCCAAATGAATGGAGAAGTCATGGAAGATATGGAGACTAGACCCTCTGCTTGCTGGGCAAGTCAGCCACCATTAAATGGACCAACATCAAATGTACCTCAGGTGGCAATAAAAGAGGGTGGGGACGCACACAAGAGCAGTAGGGCTTTAAAGATTAGTCGACGGCGTTAAAGAAAAATCAATGATAAAAATAGTCAGCAATGAAATTAATTGTCGACCATTGTCTCCAGACACGTTTTTTCCAAAACAGTTAGACATCTCTACAAGATTATAATCTCTGCTTAGAGTCACTCATGCTTGGGAGCATTTCAGCCTGGATGTAGGGCCCCACGTAGCGCGGACGCGTGACACATAAAGCTTGTATTTTGTAACATAAACTAAGTTGAGCAAGACTGAATAAATGAGAACAAAGATGAGTGGATTATACCCCCAAAAAGTCAGCAAGAGAGAAACTTGGCCCTATTCGAAAGTAATGATTGACATTTGAATCCTGCTTGGCCCGAAACTCAGATTGGTTGTCTTACCTCTTGGCTTAACGTGTTGGACAGAATATTTTCCTGCTTGCTCGCTTCACTGTTGTCTGACCTTTTGCTGTTGAATCAATACAACAGTGTTATTTCCTTGAGCAGCTTCAAAGGCGGTTGGTGTGATTGCTTTGGTGGATTACCGACCCCTTGCCAATGATAGTTTGTGAAACTGGTGACGTTTCTCAACGCCCTCTAGAGGGGTCTCAAGTGCTAACTCAGAATCTGATTGGCTAAACCAACAGCCTCTGAGTTGTTTTCTGGGCCTAGCAATAACTTATGGTTGATAGGTGATTGATCAAATGCTTAAATGTGAAAGCAAACATCTGGAGGCAGCACTACCAAGAAGAAAGAACTAACACAAACATTTTGGAATTAGCTAATTATTTAAGTATTGATAAACAAAATATAATTAACAACACAGCAGGGATTCGCATGCTTTACGCATTTGTAGCCCTCCCACGGTGTATTTTTCTCCTTATTTTTTGCGAGATCGTTGTTTTGGGGAGTGAAAAAACAAATTTTCGGCTAAAAACTGACTTCTTGATTTCAGAAATTTTATTTTATAGTTGTTAATACAGCTTTGATGAGATTACATACTGTAGGGAAAATATCCGTATATCAGTAGGGATACATTCTGCGCTCTTGTAGAGCTCACTACCGTAACTGTATTCAAATGTATTATGTAAATTCAATTGAACAATCATCATAGGTATTCTAATCAGCAATATGTTGCTTGGCTGAATTAAAGAGTATGTCATTTAGTGAGCAGAAGAGTAAAGGACAGTTGACATTTTAATTCTCAATAGGCTTTTAGAAAAACCCAGGGCAGCGCACATTTGATTGTAATGACAGTCGGGTCACAACAATTTATTAACAACGAGTTACCGTACTTGTTACTGAGACAAGTAATTGCGTTCCAGGTATGCGTTACTACCAAGGCGGACTGTGACTCATTCCTGTCAGGTTGCACCGCTTTAATTAGCGGCATTTCTCTTTTTGCCGCCACTCAGTGGACACACAGCGAGAACACACTGTCTTTCTTTTTTCGCTCTCTCTCTTCCTCTCTCTTTCTCTCTCCTCCCTCGGCTGTCTGGAGCCAGCGGGAAAAAGATGCTACACCTCCATGCACGAGTTGCTCCACAACAAGAATGTCCCCGACTTCTGCAGGAGCTGGGCTTCACGTATTGATCGCATTCGTTGCTCTCCTGCGCTGACTTTTTTTTCTCCCCCCCTAATTTCTTGCGAGATCGTTATTTTGAAGACCGCAAAGACGAGCGCATTCGCGACGCCATTCAACAAGCTGGCGGCGGGGAGGCGATGGGCGCAGCGAGCCTCCCGCATGGACCTTCGGCCAGCTTGTTGAATCTGGAGAAAGACGACGACGGCTTCGCTTTGCGCCGCACGTCGTGATCGCAACTACTCGTTCCAAACGATTATTGTCACTCTGCCAGGATATCCCCGGAAAGTTCGAAAATGGCTCGCCGCCTGGCGGATCTGGGTTCTGCTTGGAGGCTTCTGTGCCTGGTGCGGACAGCGCTGAACGTGGCGCTGGCCCAGGAGACGTACGCACCGCATTCCGTCCGGACCGAGGGCCACCTGACTCTGGGTGGACTTTTCCCCGTGCACGCTCGCGGAGCGGATGGCGTACCGTGTGGGGACCTGAAGAAGGAGAATGGCATCCAGAGATTGGAAGCTATGATGTACGCGCTGGATCAGATCAACCAGGACGAGCAACTCTTGCCCAATATCACGCTGGGTGCGCGCGTTCTGGACACTTGTTCGAGGGACACGTACGCGCTGGAGCAGTCGCTGACTTTTGTGCAGGCCCTCATCACCAAGGACACCTCGGATGTGAGGTGCACCAACGGGGAACCGCCGGTCTTCGTCAAGCCGGAGAAAGTGGTGGGGGTGGTTGGAGCCTCTGCCAGCTCGGTCTCGATCATGGTCGCCAACATCCTGCGCCTCTTCCAGGCAAGTGCACGCGCAGACAAAGTACACGTTTTGCTTGCAAAACGCATCACCGGTCCCCCTTCCAAGTTGTATGCAGACTATAAGCCAGGGGTGTAAAACTCGTTTAGTTTGGGGACCGCATGGTAGAAAAACCATTGTAACTGGGGTGGGTGGGGTGGTGCCAGTGGGGGTTGTTATTAGAAAATGAATGGCACAAAATGTGTGCCTTAACTGAAGGGCTGGTGGTCTTTTCAGAGACATTAAATTATGATTCAGGGATGTAAGATTTGCTTGTTCTTTTTCCACTTGATATGTTTTTCCTGGACTAAAATTCAATCTCTTGGCTTTTATCGACTGTGTATTAACAAAGATCAAAACTATTTAATTTATTACCACTACAGTTTACTTAACCCAGGAAAACTCACACAGACAGGAAAAGTGACAAACAAAGCATGTGACATAATTTAAATGATTGATTTCATCATTTAAAAGTCTTTCTGCTTTTTTGGGGGGCGTGGGGGGAGGTTGTTTACTTAAATATGGGAACTTAGCTATTATATATTATATAATTAATAAAAAGAAGCTGGCACTTCTTCAAACTTTTGTAAAGTCACCCAGGTGCTATGTTTTTTTATTTCACATTTTTCGTATTGCCTTAAACAGCGCATTTATGACTCGTATTTTAAGTAAAGTAACATCGGGTTGGGTTTCCTCATTTTTCTTTAGTAAATGCAAATGGAACCTAGCTTTAGCAACACCCAGTTACATACTTGAATTGGCAAGAACTTGTTTCTCTTACTTCTCTCGGCATTGTCTTGCGAACCATATCAAATGATGTTGCTGCCTTTTAGGCCCACGGGCCATGAGTTGAAAACTTGCGCTGTAGCATTTGCTATTGGCACACTTTATGTATAGGAAAAATCAACCCCATCCAAATGAAAATGAATGAAAGTCTAGTCCGCTCAAAGGCATTTTTAAACCACTAGGGCAGGGGTCGGGAACCTTTTTGACTCAAAGAGCCATAAAAGCAAAAAATATTAATTTTATTTAGGGAAAGAGCCACACCATATATTATGAGACAAATTTACTAAATTGCTTAACCCGCGCCCCAGACAAAAGCTTAGTCTTTAGCACATTTATTTTTGATGATTTGATAAAAATTATGAAAAGAGAATAATGCCAGGGCCCCTGTCCCAAATTCAACAAACAGACCACTTTAAACTTGTCTCTTTCTTGCAATTACTCAAGATCGGTTAAACTCGTTTTGACCCTTTTTTTCGTACATATTGGTTTCAAAACCAGATGCAAGCATTTATTTTGTAAAAACGTCACAACATTCTGAGAATAGGGAGCCTTATGTGCTTACCTTTGGCGAGAGATGGGAGGGAATGCTTGTACTTTTTGCATAGCTCCACCCATCCCTCCCACTCACCCAATCAAATGACTAAGTTCTCTTCCGGTGTTTTGGCGTATTTACAGTTCTGTGGATTCATCATAAAGTATCTGAACACTGAACACAGATTATATAGTGAACTTTTAAATAAAGGATTCTTTAGCGTTGTACAGCCAAAACGAGTTTTTTCCCCCTTTTTTTGTGTGACACTTTGACTGTAAATTGTAGTGAAAAACGTGCCCTATATATACTGCGAAGTGTTTCCTTTGCATTTAGCTTTGGTTTGGCTTTACGTGTACCTGAATAGGATAGACAATCCCGATTTTGACCGAGAAGGAGAAATTTTGCATGCAATCAAACTGGTCTCTGAGCCACAGATACTCATAGAAAGAGCCATATATGGCTCGCGAGCCATAGGTTCCCGACCCCTGCACTAGGGGCTCATGGAGGATAATTTTGGTATAGCGAAAGGTGGGGTGTGCCGTTTGAGGTGTCATTTAAAAGGTAAAAGTTAAATATTTACTGTATTGAGTATGTGTTAACAATGCCCGTATGAGGTCAAAGAGCCTTTATGCTTTATTTTCCACTGCACCAATCTGCTTTCATCAGAACAGTTTCGGGGTGGAAAACATTCGGTTTGAGGAATGGGGGAATGCTGGAGAGTGACGGCATGCTTGTCCTCATAGGTTTTTGAAAAGTGTATCTTCATTTGTAAGTGTAGTTATGAAAAAAGTGAAAGTAAGAAAAGGCCTGCTTCTCGTAGAGTTCATACACCAACCCAAACCCCAAAAAGGATGAAAAAAGAGTGCGTCAAAGAAATGCGCATACTTGCACATGCCTCATGAATGAGCTGAGGCTGCAATCATGACTTTAAGCCAGGAGATGGCGGCACAGAGTAACAAAGTTTCAAATTTGTACAGTTTATTTATATTGAAAACATCTTTTTCAGGTAATTTTTAAATTTTCTTTCCAACAGCAGATCACTTTGCGATAACTATATATCTTAAGACATATTTTGTGTCACTGAAATCATCATTTATTTTATACAAACAGTATTAATTAAGGGTTACAATTAGGGGTTACAAAAACAATAGGTGTTTGAAAAGTAGCCAAAAATTTATAAACTGTTATATAAACATGCATTTTTCAAAACTTGGAGGTCAAGAAATGTGTATTTCATTTACGTAACATGAAGCTCACCAAAAGATAGTAGACATTTTAATCTTGTATAAAGGTTCATCAGAAAAATGAGAAAAATATCGTGTGATTTGAGTCTTTACAGTTTGCTATCTTCCTTGTGCTTCGTAGCTCTCCATTTCAGCCGTACTACGCAATAGAGCGACATTTAGTGTTCAAATATAAAACACTGTTCCTTTAACAATGACAAATAATTTTCTCATTTAAAGAAATCGTGTTAAAAGGGGGGGCAGCACGGCGGCGCATGGGAACCTCCTGCGTGGGTTCAAATCCAGCTCCAGACTTCCTGTGCGGAGTTTGTATGTTCTCCCCGTGCTTGAGTGGGTTTCCTCCGGGCACTCCGGTTTCCTCCCACATTCCAAAAACATGCATTTCAGGTGAATTGGCCGGTCCAAATTGTCCCTAGGTGTGAATGAGCGAGTGAGTTGTCTGTCCCCGTGTGCCCTGCGATTGGCCGGCAACCAGTTCAGGGTGTCCCCTGCCCGGAGATGGCTGGGATGGGCTCCAGCACCCCTGCAACCCTAATGAGGATAAGTGGTACGGCTAATGAGATGAGATGAAATGAGGTGTTAAAGTATAGTAAAAACAAGAAAATCTAGTTGACATATATTCAATAGGAAAAATGCTTACAATTAGTATCATTGATTATTTGAGAATTATTTGATATGGGTGATGGCAGATCATTTGGCTCTTTTAAACATGTTTTTTTTAATTTTTTCATTTTCTTTTTGAACAGTTAAAATACAGTAAACTATAAATAAAAACATACATACAGTATAATATTAAAATGATCTATCCCAAGATTGAGTGTAGCAAAGTCTAGTCTGGATAGACCCAATCTTCAAAAAAAACAATTGTAATATTTATGCATCCATGTGCGTTGGCAGCTGTGGTATCACTCCCCGGCATTGTGCTAGTGATGCTGATGGTGAGGTTGACGATGATGGAAAGAAAGCCTCCACCCTTTAGAGGACACAATGTGTAGAAAATAGATCGACAGATGGATCATTTCTCTGCTGATTCACCTATGTGCTGCATTAGACCAGTTGCAATTTGCTGGTTGAAAGTGTGATGGTGCAGAAGTATGTAAAATAGATAAATAAATGAATGAATTTAAATGTATCCATCTTGTTGATCATTTGATTTTTTATATTCCAGGGATGGGCAATGAATGCAATTGTGATCTTGATGACAATGTTAGCTGTTGTAATTAAATGTGCCTGATTGGCTGCCATGTTTACATTCACAGAGCACATCTAATCAGGCACTGGCTTGACACATAGTCAGCCAACCAGCAGGGGGCATGAACGTGTGCCTGAGGTTTCAATGACGAACCGCGGAGGGTAACTTGGATGAAAGCGAGTTGTGTTTAGGGAAACATAAAACAAAAAAACTTTAAAGACTAGAAGCAACGTGATATTTATGATTGGTTTTGCCTTTTTTTTTTAAATTTGTGCAATTAACAATGTAAAACAGGGTGTTTACTTAAACATGAACAAAAGTATGAGCAGCTCCCATCTTGTCAATGACAAGTACTTTCACAATATGAAACCTCTTTTAATACAACGACAAAGATTTTCTCCATTTGGAAAAAAACATTGCCTCAATTTTTTAATTTATTTGACCCAGATTATCAGTTTTGCTCTTTATTTTAACAATTATTTTTTGTTCTCCTGTCTAAATAAGAATTTAGTCATATTTGTTCAAATATATTTTTTGTTTTACAACAAAAACAAGTATGAACATTTTGTAAAACAAGAATAATTGTTCTAAGTATGGGAACAATAATACCCAACTGGTGCAATATGTATTTCATATACTGTATTGTTCAGATAATCCAAATATTTACCACTGTTGCATTTCTGCTCAAGGCAAATTTTTGACTTTGTCGTCAACACGGCGGGACACACATCCCTCATGCTAGTTAACAGTGTTGGGTGCGTTACTGAAAAGCAGATACAGTGGAACCTTGGTTCTCGACCATAATCCGTTCCAGAACCTTGTTCGAAAACCGATTTGTACGATCACCGAAAATCGTTTTTCCCATTAAAAGTAATGTAAAATCGTTTTAATCCGTTCCAACACCCTGAATCTTTACCATGAACGTAAACATGAAGCTAACCCAGGCTAATCGTACGTTCGCGTTAGCGTAATCTACCGTACGAAAGATTACGCTAACATGAACGTGTACAACTAAAAAAATCAGGTCGTTTACACGTCATTTAGCACCCGGGTCTCCACAAAAAGTGGTGAAAGGATAAAGAAAAGAATTATGAATAGGATTTCTTACCTTTGTGAAGGTCTGCAGAAGCCATGCTCTATTCCCTTGAAAGAAGGGAAACTCGCACACCTTCTTCATATTTTGCTATTATTTCTTTCTTAAATGCAATAGTTGTACGCACTACCCTTCTTTTTTCACCTGTAGCAACTTTGCTGCTTGCACCGACCTTCTTCGGAGACATAATTAGGGGCTTAAACACTCCGTTCACCGATATCTAAAGCGAAAGCAAAAAGAAGTGCACGCGCACGTCATAACAGTTCTTCACAAGGGGTGGGGGCAATCTACACCCGTACGCCGCTCAGCATCGCACCCTAGCGTACCGGCGTTCGAACTCCGATTTTTTCAATGAAAAGCGAAGCAAGAATTTCTCTAAATTTTGGTTCGAGAACCGATTTGTTCGAACTGAGAGGCGTTCGAATTCAAGTTACTTTATTTAACTCTGTTACTCCCAAGATTACTGACACCAAAAACTAGCATGATACTCCAAAACTAACGGTATAGTTCCAAACCGCGTTGTATACTCGCGTTGAAGCCGCCCCCCCTAAAACTGCTTAAAATAGCCACCAAATAAAAAGGTAGAAGAAAACATCTACACTAACCTGTGGAGGGAATGAATCCCTTATATGTCTTGACTTGTGCAATTTTGAGAGCTTGCAAACAAACACTTAGCCGAGACACTCTATATCCATTTTGTCTCTGAGCTTCAAAACACTCTGAAATCTCCTTCTCCATTTTAGGGTAGTCAAGTCAAGTCAAGTCATTTTTATTTGTATAGCCCTTAATCACAAAGAGTCTCAAAGGGCTTCACAGGTTATTACACACAAGCAGATTAGGTTATTCATATGCTATAGAGTAGAAGTGAGTTTTAAGCTTAGATTTAAACATTTCCACTGAGGTTGTGGTTACCCTTAACTGATAGTTGCTGGGAGTTCGAGAGTTGTATGTATGTGACAACTGGTAATGGGAGAACAATTACATTTATCGCCTGCATTTAATGAGTACTGCGGTAAAGCTCCATGTAGTAACAACAGTAGAATTACAAAATCATATTTATGTCTTGGAGTACTCTAATTGCATTCTAGGAATGTGTTCCTTTGTAACCCGTAATACCAACACTGCTAGGTGACAAGCAACTCTTACCTGTGATCTGAGCTTGGACAGACCGTTTTTTTTTTCTTAACAGTGTTTTTCCGTCGCTGTGGTGCTGAAAGAACAGCTTCTATTGCGAGGGGAGCCCACTCATCCACTGACGGATGGCCCCTGACAGGCTGATCCGTTCTTAGCCAAATCCACAAAAGAAAATTCTCTCAACGCTGAAAGACTCGAGACTTATAGTAGTTGCTTATTATAGAATAATGACACTCAGCAGAGCACTGACCTCCACAAAGGCCAGTCAATACCGTCGTTTGGATCAGAACCAAAATCAGTTCGTTGAAAGATTATCAACATCCGCAGGTGCCAACATTTTCTCGTCAAGCTTCTCTACGTGTGCAGAGAAAATGGGAGCAGAAAGTTTGAAACAAAACCCCCCAAACTTCCCCAAAAATGTTTTTTGGCAGAGTCCTATCGCTTCACATTTTCATGCTAATTACTTCTTGCATAATCTAAACTAAAATACAAGACAAAATAATCGAACACGAGACTAACTTCTTATTTCTGGAAAATGCGTACAGTATTTACACGTACTTTTGGATAGAAGCGACATGGACTGCTGACCTTTCTAAAGTTCGATGATTTTCCGGCTTTGGATTTTGAGTGCAAGCTTGACTTATGAGCATGGACTGCACAATAGTGGCAGGACACTCAACACAACTCACTTCACAAAAAGCTGCAGCCAGCGACTTGAGAAGAGTGCTTGAAGGAGCGTCTTTAAGCTGTTTGTTAGCTTCTTGCTAGCACAATATGCAAACGTCCATTGACGGGCTGGTGTTTACTTATATTTTCTTCCTGTGATTGTCTTGTTATTTGTACCTCAGCTACATATATGTCCATCCATACGTTTTCTGCCCCTCTTATCCTCAGTAGCGTTGTGAGAGTGCTGGAGACAATCCCAGCTGGGTTCGGTAGTGAGCAGGGGAGGCCCTGAACTGGTTACGTGTCAGTTGCAGGGCACATAAATGTGAAAACTTTTAAAATACCAGCCATCCAGCCACTCTTTTATGTTTTTTATGAGGTCATGTTGCAGCTTCAGAAGGAAAGCCAAAAATTCCTTCTTACCCACCTCTTCGGATCATCCGTTCATCCAAAGGAATTCTCAGACATTCCTACGCTAGCCTAGATACATAGTCCTTCCACCATGTCCTGGGTTGTCCCAGACAATCCTGTCGGTGGAACATGCCTGGAAAACTTCAAAGCAGCATCGTCCACAAAATGAGTGAATTTGAGCTAACTGTGGTCATTGTGCTTGCTGTTAACGTTCCACCGGATGCTAACGTTAGCATAGCGCTAAATCTCCTGCCCGCTGTTATCAATAAACAGCAGCTTGCACACCTCAACGGAGCTTTTATCGTTGCCGGCGACTTTAATCGGGCATGTTTAAGGACTGTACTTCCCAAATCCATTCAATACGTGGGCTAAGCAATTAGGGAAAAAAAACACTGGACCGTGTGTACAGTAAGATCAAACATCTAGTTGGATTTGCCCATCTCTGTCTGTCCCTCACCCCCTCCTATACCCCCCCTCCGGAGGAAAACAAAGCCTATACAACAAGGACAGTGCAAATATCTTCTTTGCTTCCTTTATGAAATGAAATGAAATGAAATGAAATGAAATGAAATGATCTGCATTTATATAGCGCTTTTCAAGTCAATGACTTCCCAAAGCGCTTTACAATGTGCTTCACATTTCCCAATAGCGGCCTTGCAGCCATGTAAGGCGCTAACCTGCTTATTGGGGGTATTAGGGGTTCAGTGTCTTACCCAAGGACACTTCGACATAACACAGACGAGCCGGGATTCGAACTGGGATCCCTTGATCCCAAGACGAGCGCTTTACCTCCTGAGTTATCTCTTTGTTTTCCTTATATCCTCACTGTAAAATGTGGAACTGGAGTGCCACGTCCAATTTCGTTGTCACAATATATCCCATGTTGTAACAATGACAATAAAGGTATATTCTGTTCTATTCCATTCTATTCTATTACACCGGGTCCCTCCCGGATGACCAGGCTTCTCACTGTCTAAGGGAAAGCCCAGCCTATCTTTGGAGGAAACACATTTCAGCTGCTTGTGTCAGGGATTTCTTTCAGTCATGACCTAAAATTTGTGACCATGGGTGAGGGTGAGAAGGTAAATCAACTCATAAATGAAGCTTTGCTTTAGGTCTCAGGTCTTTTCCTCACCTTGACCTACCAGAACAAGGTCCGAAAGATGCCAGACGCTGTACCAATCCACCTGTCAATCCCCTGCTTACTTGTGGACCAAACCCCAAGATACTATATAACCTCCCCTTGGGGCAGGATCTAATCTCGACCGGGATGGGCATTCCACACTTTTACATCTGAGAACCATGGTTTCAGACTTGGAGGTGCTGATTTTAATCCCAGGCGTTTCCCACTTGGTTCCACATCGCTTGAGTTTGAGTTAAAAATCACGTCTTTAACAAGCCAACAGCACTACATTGTCTGCAAAAATAGAGAGAGACTGCTGAGGCCCCCACACTAGTCCCTATTACGATACAGATGCACCTAGATATTCTGTCCATGAAGGTTAGACACAGAATCCGTGACAAACACCAGCCTTGGTGGAGTCTAGCTCTCATAGGGAACAAATCTGATTTACTGCTGGGATCGGACAGCCTGGATCTGACTGTTCGTAAACCCATACTCTAAAGGCAACCCCCATATGGCTCAATAAGGTACAGTGTCAAATCTTTCTCCAAGTCCTAAGACATGTATGATTTATTATAAAAGCTCTCTTGGGCATATGTTCTTCATCTTTAGTGAGTAATTACTAATGTAGCTACCGTAGAGACATTTTGGGAGAAAACCTGAGTCTCCAGAACAATTTAGCTGTACATTCTGCATACTGGTGAACATTTCTGAGCCCCCACGACCCCTATCGAAAATAGCCCATGGTTTTGCAATACCTGCATCATCCTTAGCTGGGCATGACTTAATGTTTCTTACTTCGTCCTGGTGGTTAACAAAGGAGGACTTACAGGTATCTAAGAGACAGGGCTAAGATCACTGTTTGATATATCTTATGTATGTAAAAGTGGACTTGGATATCAATCATGGAACAGCAGCAATCATAATTCAATTCAAGTAAAATCATGTGATTCTTCAGCTGTTTAAACACACATTTGTGTGCCCCAATCTCAATTTAAGAGGAAGTGAAATGACAAAACTCCATTTGCTCTCACATGAACACATTAGGTGTCAAACTTACATTTGTCATTTTAGCATGCTGGCACTGAATGAATGAGACTAATTGCCAATCACTGTCCGTGTTCTTGAATGGTGGTCAGACTTCTCTAACCATTAATAGCACTCAATGCATTAAAGAAAAAAAATGAGAAGGAGTTGAAAACTTGAAAAAAAAACCTGAAAGCTTTTTATGACAGAATTATTATTAATGACCGCATTGCTCCATTGGAATCGGCTATACTAGGAAAAAGCAATGCCAAATGCATACTTGCCCACTGGGGGGGCTCTAGGATGGTTTAACAATATTATAAAATAACTCCATCTAATCATGCAGATTCTTTGTTGGGGTGTGACAAAGATTTTGAGTTAATTTTAGCATTTTGGGCTGGCTGATGTTTCCCCCCTTCCAGCAATGAGTGAGGAAAACATGTGAAAAATCAGTGAAATAGAAAAAAAACTTGTTACAAGGCAGTCATTTAACGGATTCATCCATATAAATGATCAAAAGCAGCAACACGAGCGTTAAAGAATTATTTGGATGTTGGAGGCTTTTTGATATGTCTGCAAATTTTTTTATCCGCTTTTCAATATCTTTCAAAAAATGCTTAAAAACATATACAGAGTAAAAAATCATGAGACACAAGGCTTTTCAAAGCAGTTGTCTTCACCGTTTCAGATATTTTTATTTGATAAATATTTTAGAATACATTTTCCATCACCAAAGTCATCAAAGGGCTTTGAATACGGAAGTAAACCTTTCATAGTACAGTGTTTTTTGAGGAAAAGTTAATGTTACAGGAGAACATTTGCATATTACTAATATAACATGTACAATTAGACTGCTTTTGGAGGTATTCTCATAAACATATGCTTCTTTATCCTTTATTATACAGGAAAGAGTTATTTTTGTTATGATTCCTCATCACTGGTCATCATAAACGTTGTGCAATATTTTACAACAAACAAATAACTTGTGTGAAATGCAATGATGCCTTGAGGTGTTCTCTGGCTGAATTTGCTTGTTTCAAATAGGAACAGAGTCCTAATGGATTTTTTCAAAAAGATCGGTATGAAACAATAAATTCTAATGAATTAACCAGGCTGTGCGTTATGATTGTTTCATGTGAATGTTGTCCAGTCATGAGGACATTGAAATTTAATTAGATTTGTTATTGATAACAACATAGTGAACATTGTTTACGAGATTTGACTTGGTACCTCGGGGCACACATAATCAAGACGTAAAAGAGAAAAATGAGATAAAAATAACCCAATGAGATAAACAAGAATGCCTGAATTGTAAAATCATCAGAAAAGTATTGCAATGGCAATTAGCAGTAACATATTTCCAAAATAAGTCAATAAGTAAGCCATGAATGGTCATTTTTAGAAAAAAATAAAAATTATATATACCGTCATTTTCGGACTATAAGCCGCAACTTTTATGCATTTTTTGTAACCGCCGTAAAAGTGAGAGTAGGACATGTGTCAAGGAAGACGCAAGTTTAGTGAAACTTTGCCTCTTGTGCATGAATGTAACTAGCATGGACACGCCCTCATCGTAGAAAAGGTGTCAATCAAAAGGGAAGTGCTAACTACCGTATTGGGAATAATTTTATGAGTCTGTTTATTTGTGGTGGAAATAATGTGGCGAAACGAAAGGATCACAAGGTCAGTTGTTTTTTCAGTGTACCCTATTTTCTTATAAATATCTTATTGTTCAATGTGGCACATGCGACTTATAGTCACGTGCGTCTTATGCGTGTAAAAAATTTGTTTCCTTTAAAAATGTAGTGTGTCTGGCTTATAATCAAGTGCACTTAATAGTCCAATCTTTACAATATTTTATCACACTCTTGTACGATTGTTTTGGGTATCACGGGACCTGCAGTGTCTGCTAAAGGTCAGCAGGTCAAAGAGGGACTTGCCAGGGTGATCGGAGTCCTTTTTGATTTTGTTGGTGATGTTCAACAGACTTGACAGAGAGCAACTGATGGTTTTCTGGGCTGTATTGATGAGTCTCTGGAAGGTTTTTCTGTGTGCTGCTGTGCTCCCAGAATACCACACCGTGATGCCATGTACCAGAAAGAACTATTAGGCACTGGACTCGAGCTCACCTCATGCAACTACTATAAAATTTGTCTATGTTTGTAGAAAAGTTTAGATAAATATAGATTCCTATGAGCCTTGTTATACTGTCTCCATGGTGTTGATGCACAGTTTGTGTTCAAATATCTCTAGATAATGCTACCTGTTGTGATCAATATAATCGAAGTAGCCAAACGTGCCAGGCACCCAACAAACAGACTCAGACCAGAATATCACAGGACAGAATTTATTAAAACAAAGATACCATGTGTAAGTAAGCGTGAATAGGGAAACCAAAGTCTGAAGTTTCCGGGATCTGGCAAAGGTGATTTTTGACGTGGGGCGAGTGTGGGGCTGGAGACACTGGTCTTTGGCAAGAAAAGAGAGTCGGCAAAAGAAGAGAAGCAAGGGGTTAGCAGGACATTCAGGCAAAATTAGGAATTTGACTCATGAATAATAAATTTGACGGGTCAAACGTGGATTGGCTTCGACTAATCACAAATGATAAACGTTCAAGTGTCGCTTGTTTCCAGCAGCATTGAAGGCTGCAGTCTTGATTGGAGGTGGCTGTAGCCGGGTTAATTGTGACCCTCCCCACCTGTGCTGGCTGAGGTGGAAGGTCAGCCCAGTGGTGAGGAGGAGGAACAGGGACCCCTGTCTTAGCTGTCCTAACACCTGCCCTTTAACATGCATTTTTGAAATGTGAGTAACCATTGTAAAGGCATACTTTTTTTTTTGGAGTATCCAAAATTTGTTTTAGGATATTTCTGATAGATGCACAGTTAGTTATCAATTCTTCTTAAAACAAGGAAAGAAGACGTTAATGGATTTGGAACTTGCAGGGAGGGCAGGGAGAGAAGCCTTCAGATAAGAAAGTCCAACCTGTTCTAAAGGCTCTCCTCTGAGCTCTTTTATTTTATTGACTCTTCAAGGTTACAAAAAGCATATCAGCCCTAAATGGTCTGGAAAATCAAAGAACAGCAACGTGATTGGCCAATAGTGACAGAGATGTATTTAGCGTATATTAATCAAAAAAACAAAAATCAGTGCATAATGATTGTCAAAACAATGGACAGTGAGCCAAAATAAACCTATGTGCAATAATGATGGATGACACAATGAACAGCTTTGGCTTAATCAGCACATCTTTTGCAGGTGTCCAATAGTAACAACAGAACAAAGGATTTACTTATCATTCCATTCTTTTCATATCACAACACAGAAACAAATACATAAATCAATTATTTGTTGTACCAAAAATATTATTAAGTAAATTATCATTTTCTTAACAAATTCACAGACATTGTTTTTCCTATTCACCTGAATTTTTAGATCTTCCCACCAACAAGTTACAAAGCACTAGTTAAACGTATTGATTTCGTAAACTGTTAATCTGAGATAAATTAGATTTTCAGCCCATTGGTAAAATGTTTTGATTAATTGATTTATTTTGATTGATCAATGATATAAAGGGAAGTTGTAATACTTAAAGCCTTTTTTTTAAAAGGTGGGGTGCACGATTTGAAACTTTGATACTCTCTGCCACTATGTCCTGTCTCAAAGTCATGATTGCAGTAATGAATTAACACATAATCAATAGAGAAAACATTTAACTTTTTACTTCTTAAGGACACCTCAAACGACGCACCCCACCTTAAAAATATTCTTGAGTGCCAAATCCCTGCATAAAGTGTGATATTTTGCATTCTCTGTAACTCCGAATGATTTTCATATTTAATTTTTCTTTCACACCAGTCGATGCCAAACAATGGCTTGTATGAAGGAAGAAGAAAAATCCAATCATGTAAAGCAGGGGTCGGGAACCAAAAAATTAGAATATTGCAAGATTTCACTGTGACGTCCCTTTTATAGCTTGAGCAAAGCTTATTGTATTACATGGAAATCCAAAACTACTGTTACTGATGGTTCGGTCAAGTCTATATAATGCACATTTTCAACTACAGTTTACAAGGTGTCACACCTACGGAGCCCATTCTGACTGTATAGTAGTAAAGAACCCTTTAAATAGAAGCTCTTTAAACAATGTAGTTTTGATAGACGTCATAATGAAAACCCACAGAACAAACTGTAAACACATTCAAAAACACCATCTAAGCACACAGTAATTTGGGTGAACAGGAAGGATGAGCAGAGCTATGCGCACTCCCTGCTGTCTCTTGCCCAGCGCCATCTGCACTGAAGCAAAATCACTACCCTCTTTTGCAGTATTTTTGTGTCGTTTTTATAAAATAAATTTACTTGTACCTTGAAACCATCATTTTGGACAAAAATGAACTTTCACACCCTTAAGTAACTGCAGGAGGGTGACAAATACTATTAGGTGTATTTATATTAATTTGTCATTATTTCATAATTTCTATCAAATCATCAAACGCCACACAGTGAAATCAAATGCGCTTAATATTAGCTTTTATCTGGAGAGCATGGTAAGCGGTTTTGTGTAATTTTGTCTTAAAATATCTGGTGTGGCTTTTTTCCCCCCAAAATAAATAAGATAATATGCTTTTATAACTCTAAGTCAAAAAGGTTCCCAGCAACCGGTGTAAAGGCTCGATGCAGATGGCTTTATGGAGAGAAAATGCAACGAGAATCCCACGGCGCCATTGTGATGTTTAGCAGTTCAATAAATGAAAGGCGATTCTGAGAAAGAACAATATTAGCATAACATAGCTAATGGCGCTGACATCCAGTAATGGCCTTTTCTTGATTAATGGCACAAGTTCATTTCTTCTTGCTTGAATTAGGATATGCGCTAAAAAGGTAAAATGTGGAGTCACCTCCTTGCAGAAGGGAGAATTCCTTGTTTTTACGTTAGCTTTTTTACGAGCGCACTAAAAGCCGCCCGTATTATCTGTCTGCAGTGTGACTTGTTGGCAGTTTGAGGCAATCTTACAGACATTTGGAACTGGCGGATGTTTGAGTTACCTCACGTTGAATGCGTTCTCTCCTAAATCAGAGGACACTCGTGATTAGTGGCGCCCAGCGTGTCGTCTCGGGCAAAAGAGCTCATAGCGAGTGCCATCTTCGTTCCTCGTCTACTGCACATTAAGACTTGCCATTTCTAAAATCTGCACGAAAGTCAATGTACAGTGTTACTTCTTTTCAGGAGCACCTCTAAACACGAGAACTATTCAAAGAAAAATACTGGTCACGAGCAGTCCCAAAGGCTACCACTAGAGACAGCTCAAACCCACTCAACTGCTTGTGACCACTCACTGCCAGTATAGGCTAGTTCCAGTTTAAGCATGCAACCTAATACAGGGGATATACAAATAGTGTGTACGTTTATTTAAAGCTACAGTAACTTCAATTTTAAGTGTTCACTAAGTCCTTACATATCATAAACAGTCTATCGATCTCATATCTCCCTGGAAAAATGTTTGCCATTTCGGCGCTAATAAAACTTGCAAACACGCATACACAGCTCTCCAGTGGGTTCACTTTGCCATTGAATTTGATTCTTCCTCGTGATTAATGGCAGCTGGCATTAGTTTGTATGGCAGTATGAAGCGGCATTGCCCCCATGAAAACGGGTGCATGCTGCACCTAAACATTACAGTATGAAATATTTATGAGTGCAAGGATTATGAATAAATTATTAATCTTTATTTTGGGGTATGCAAAAAATTACGGTAGCATTTGCCAGCGGTAAATTGCAATGGGATGAATTCCCTGCAACTGAAAATGTAAGCTCCATATAACTAATTTTTACCCACCACCTATATAGGAAGAGATTTGTCTCAAAAATGTATAAATATTCAAGGACAGGCTAAAAATAAGGTGTCTTGATAAATGCACATGCAGAATAAAAGTTACATGTATAAATATCTGCAAAACATATGATTCACATTGTATTTCTTCTTCTAAAGGTACTGGAGGAATTGGAAAATTGGCTTTGAAAGTCCTTAAAGTGCCTAAAATTGGCCAAGAAAAAGGTGTGCGAACTCTGCTAGGAATCATATGATGACGCTGTTGTCTACTATCAGTGATTAATGTTCCCTCTAAGCTGCGCGCGTGCGCAATCGCGCACTGCCTGCACATTCTTAGCGCACAAGAATATCTATCCAGCACAATGTTCCCTCTAAGCTGCATGTATGAGCAATTGCGCACTACCCAGAGCTTTTCCGCGCATAAGAAAATCTAGTCAGCTCACAAAAATCAGGGCTCGAAATTGCTAATTAAGAAGCATATTAAGTCAAAGTTACAGTGCATGAAGGTAAAAACACAAGGGTTCCCCTGATGTTGTGTTCTAAATGCGGAATTTGGAAGTCAAGGTCGAAGTAGAACGAATTTGAGTGAGGTCAGTAGAGTTTTTCGAGAACAGGCTTCTTCGGCTCGGCTCACGAAAAGGAACCGGATCTATCGGGTGCTAAACGGCTCTTCAGGTGGTTTTTGCTTATTTCATCCCTATATGACCAAATATTATGTAAAATTATTCACAAAATGCCTTAGAGGAAGGGGGAATAGAACAAAAAAGAAACAAATGCCAAAATGAAAAAGTAGTGAAAAGCTGAGAAAAAAAAGAAACAAAAGGAAGAGAAAAAAGAAGAAAAAATTCAGAAAAAAGCCAGAAAAAAAGAAAATGAAACAACGGAAAAAAAAGTAAAAAAGAGAACAAAAAGAAAAAAAGTAACATTTAGGAAAAAATAAACACAATAAGATTTTTTTAAAGGAATTAAAAAAAAAAAATAGAAAAAAAAGTTAATAATAATAATTTCCAATTATACCAAGTCAATTTTGTTGCCAACATTGTACTTCCAATAAAAATGTGATTAAATACAGTTGTGTATCGTGCAACCGACTAAATAAGCCCCCAAAAATGTTAGTATTATGCGACAAAAGATACCAGAAAAAAAAGATATGGAAATCTTGTCAAAGAATTGTAAAAACAAATGACGTTTGTAGGCCGTACAACCTTTGCAATAATACATTAGTCAATTCATTCAAAAATGAAAAACAATTTTGCATTGCCAGAAACTCTGCAAAATGTAACGTGATGTCAAGTTTTGGACATGTTTGATAATGACTTAGTTGCCACACTTGGGATTGCTGTTGCTCACTGTTGTTTCAAGCGTTGCTCACCGACTTTGCGTGAATGCTCAGACCCGTGGAAAATTAGAGGTAACATTGCCAGTGACCAAAGAAATCCGGACAGGACTAAACGTTTTAAATAATTTTCTAAAAAATTGTTATCCGGCATACATCATTTGAAATGATATAAAAACACAAAGTACGGGAAAAATGTATAAGTTGAAAACTCTGCCACCAGACGCTTCCTTTCCACCACTCATAAACCCCCTTTATGGTGACATCCACCGTTGTACGTGCACACAATAACCTGGTGTTAATATGTACTCATTCATCTTATTACTGTATTTCTTATGTTTAACTACTGTGTGTGTCTTTAATAATCTGGAAGATGTCTTCTATAGCGTTTTAGGGTTTACTTGGATGCTTTCGGGAATGGCATATGTATTTCATCATTTCATATCAGGGAAATGTGCTCGTTACAGGAGTAATTCAAGCAATGAGCACAATACTGGAACCAATAAAGCTTGTATGAAGAGGTACCACTGTAATTTCTTCAAAGCTTCAGATTTGCAAAATGAAGAGTTTTCACCCACTTTCCTTCGATTGACGGCTCGTCGAGCTTATTTTTTTCATCCTGCCAATCGGAGGCGTACAATCAGTCAAAATGTTGGCATACTAACCGGGCGCTATCATTGCCAGCCATGAAACGAGTTTGCGTCGTTGATTTCAAAGCGCGTTATCGTTTATTTGTGCGAACATATCTCTTCTGCCTGTTGACTGAGAGAGGAAGGCCACTGCTGCGGTGGAATGAGAACCGCAGCAGGGCTTCAGTGCAGTTCATTAATTATTCAAAGGCCTTCTCCATAAAACAAAATATCTAATGGCTTGAAATATCACACGGATCCCTTCACAAACCTACGTTTTAATGCAAAGTCCAAGGGAGACGGAGGGTGGAAATGTTCATTGTATTTGCTCAGGTTCAAGTTTCTCTGCACTTGTTTACCGTTTTGTCAGACAAATATCAAACTAATCATAGACTTAAAAATCACCCTAGCCTGGGGCACATGAAACATTTTGGGTTGGAAAAGATACAAGAAACAAGCAAACTTTTAACACCATTACATCAACACCTGTCAAAACATGACTACTATCTCCTATCAGCATGCAGAATACCTGCAAAAGCAAGGAGGAGTTGTCACAATACATTTTAAAGGGACACTGTGTCATATTTGACCGATAGATACCATTGTATCTTGTAGCATTCTACGGACACGAAAAGTGACCACCGTACGATTAAAAAAAGAAAAAATCTCCTTTTTTTATGGGGGCATCCTCAGCAGCAACATGGCGGACAATCATGTCAGCAGCAACATGGCGGACAATCATGTCAGCTCCCCTCTAGTTGAGTTTCATGTTATGTAAAATAAATACCAATTTTTGTGACCTACAAGTATTTAAAAAAGGCACATTTAACCCTATCCACCAAACTCCTAAACCTCTAACCCTAACCCCTAACCTATAAAAGCAACACTTGTATTTTTGCTTTTTATTTAAAACAATATTGTTTTTAAAGAACAACGTTTTTTGCTACCGCCAGGAGGCGCAAAATATCAACATTTTAATAGAAAAACAACTTCAAGTATATTAGGAAGAATATGACTTCTTTATATTTTACAGGTGAAACAAGTAAAAAAGGCCATTGGGCCACAATTCATTCATTTATTTATTTATTTTTAAATTATTCATTCATTCATTCTTTATTAATTTATTTATATAAAATCTTGGAGTCAGAACTGTAATGCTCCACTTGGAATCAGCTTCTTTCAAAATTCGGACACTAGATTCATGTCCTGTTCTTGGATAATTTTGAGACCCTGGAAGCTCCCTGATAGCCCAGCCATAAATATTTGGAAAACTGATGGACACAATTTCTTATGAAACACATGCTAGGAAGAGTGAACAGGTTGAATGGGACTAATGAATGAAGGGATGACTTACACAACCACAATCTTTAACACATCATAGTGCATGACACCACACTTCTCGTTAAGTGTACTCTTCCGATTTTTTTTTTTCCGCGTGATGGACTGTTATTTTGCTGTTGGTCTTTAGGTTTGTTTGGGGGTGTTGGGATTTTAATTATATTTTTGGATGGAAAACTGTTAAAAACGTAATAGAAGTGCAAATTAAAAACAGATGTATTTAGGTCTTCATTTTTTTTAACTAGAGGAGTTTTACTCTAAGTGTGGTCAGATAATCTTATGCATTACTTTTATTGTATTCATAATTGAACATCCGGCTTGCAAATTTACTAACACCTGGTCTTACTCGCCTCCGCACTGATTTTGGCTGCTCCAATTACGAACAGAAAGTGGGCAGATGCTTGTGCTGATGATTTGCTGTTGTTGCTCGATTTAGCTCTTTGCGTTCAATTAGAAACATGTGGATGGGCCAGACTGCAAATAGCTGCTTAGTGCAAAGTAACCATCATAGTGCTTACATGCTTTTAGCGCCACTGTATTTTTTTGGAGGGGGGTATTGCCCTCTACCACCTCACCAGTCCGTCCCCCTACGGTTTCATTGGGTTGACAATTTGGTGAATGCTTAAAAATCACGGGCGGCACGGCGGATGAGTGGTTTGCGCATCTGCGGCACAGTTCTGAGGTCAGGGGATCTAATCCAGCGACCAGCCTTCCTGTGCGAAGTTTGCATGTTCTCCTCGTACTTGCTGGGGTTTCCTCCGGGCACTCCGGCTTCCTCCCACATTCAAAAGACACGCATCTCAGGTTATTTGGCGGGTCCCTAGGTGTGAATGAGCGAGCGACTTGTCTGTCATGCAACTGGCTGGCAATCAGTTCAGGGTATCTCCTGCCTTCTGCCAAAAGACAGTTGGGATGGGCTTCAGCACCTCCGCGACCCTACTGAGGATAAGCAGTGCAGATAATGAATGGATAGATAGATTAAAAATCATCATCAACTGGACAGGGCGAGGTTGGGTATCTGGATCCTACGTATAAGCTGCTTCTGCAGTCTAAGTTTCTCAAATTTAAGGACATTGTAAAAAATAATACAGCCAATAAATAAGTTTCCTGCAAATGTTTGATGTTCAAGAAAAGGGTTCCTAATTTGAGAGGCGATGGAGATTTTGAAATACATAGAATTCGAACAACGCATTTTTGTGTGTCTGTATGTGGTGTGAAACTCTGGAGCAGTCCGAGTTTACAACTAAAACGATGCAAATATATTCACAGGTTAAACTATTCTACAAACAGTATGCACTGCAAGGGTTTTAGTGGGCACCGGAATGTATCTCTGTTCTCTTACCATTGATGGTGATTTGTCCTTACCATTTTTGATATTTTGTCCCTGGTGTTTTGTCCTTATCATTCTTGGTACTACAGTGGGACCTTGGTTATTGCGGTTAATGGGGACCAAAACCACCCGCGAAAAGTGAAAATCCGCGAAGTAGCGGCGCCTCTTCAAAAAAAAAAAAAACCTTTGCAGTACACCCCCCCCTGTATACAGTACAATACAGTACACCATATAGAATACGGTCATGTTGAATGTTGTCGTCACCACCCTCAGGCGCCATAGCATTAAACAAAGACTTAGCCTTTCCTCGGATTAGGTTTGCATCCAGGCTGATTTTCTCTGCCCTTCAATCGTGGATTCAAATAACCAGTCCATTTTCTATTCGCACCATGGTCTTATTCTGGGTGTTTACAACCCTTTTGCATCTTTCGTGAAAGATATTGCAGCAGTTTTGCGGATGTTCTTCTCTTCCTTCTTTATGTATCTAACAGTGGATTCGTTGAGGCCATATTGTCAGGCTACGCTAGCGTAGCTATTTCCTACTTTCAATTTGTCCAATAAACTCACTTTTTCGGTAATTGTTAGCATCTTTCGCTTTTTCTTCGGTTCACAAATTGCACCAAGGGATGAAGAGCGTTTAGGAGCCATCACGAGGACTTCACAAAACTTAAAAAATCACCGCGAGACAAAGGCTAACTACAGTAATGTCGAGAAGCGTACTGTATTGTGCTGTACAGTATACGTACGAGATAAGCGTGGTCTACTGTAGTGAATGGGCCAATGGGGAGTCGAGTATTCAGCGAGTGCTGGCCAATGAGCTTGCGTTTATGGCCGTGACGCTTAGCATATACGTGCATTTCTTTGTGTTTTAAAATTTTGTAAAATGATGCAATTACTAATTCAAATTTAATATTTAGTTTTCAAATTTTGTAAAATAATGTAATTTCTAATTTTAATGTAATATTTGTCATTGTTATTATTATTTTTTTTTTTAAAAATTGATATTATTATTATTATTATTATTTTATTTTTTTAACTATTGTTATGTTTTAGGCCCGCGAAGCTCTGAACCCGCGAACGTGGAACTGCGAAGTAGCGAGGTCCCACTGTAAAAGCTTCGGTTTTAGCCTGCTCCCTTTGGGCACATGTTATGTATTATTCTATCTTACATCTTTTTTGTGCAATAGATGTTTGGTATTTTTTTAATGTTTTGTTGTTGGTCTTAATGAAGCATCAATCAATAAAGCCTCTATAAATCTTAAAGCAGCCATCAACTCTCTGAGCTATTCTGTAATTTCCACACTATAAAGCGCACCGGATTATAAATTGCCCCACCCAAAGAAAAATGTTTTGTGCTGTGGAATGCTCTGCTCTCTGAGATTCGATCTGCAACCTCAGTGGAACTGTTTAAATCTAGGCTTAAAACACACTTCTATTCGGTAGTATATGAATGATGTCTTCTCGCCTTATTTTAAAGTGTCTATTTTAGTTTGAACATAACAGACCAGCATTTTAAATGACACTGACCAATAGTTGACAGGAATCTCAGCATATGCACACACACTGCACATTTTGAATATTTAAGTTTTGGGTCACAGAAAAATAGTTAGTGCTTTATTTGATATAGTGGGAAAAATGTCGTAAAGAGGTGCTGAAAGACAACTAATTTCTCACCATAAAAGGAAAACGTTGTTAGCCGGGGTCCCCATATTTCGGGGGTCTACTGTATATTTTTTCTTGAAATAGCATGGAGTTGGTTCCACTTTGATGCGTGAATTAAACATTACCATGCGACTTGAAAGGGGACAGCCACACTTGCTTTTTAATTGATTCCCCTTACTTTTGCTGCACTCTCCCAGGGTTTGTTCTTGCTCATGTCATGTCATGTTTTGTTTCTTGGAGTGTTCTCAAGTGTAATACGGCCGAGTCACCTATCAAACGACTTCGAGTCAAAGTCTGAAAGTGCACATGGTGAAAAGTACTTCTATATGGCCTCCTTTCATGTGACTGAAAGTGGAAAAAATATAGAAGTCAGCTTTTTCAATAATTAAGTGACTGTTACAGTTGAATAGAATTTAAATTGTAAAGGAAATTTTTGTACATTTAATGGTTAAATTGGTGGAATGCAAATGTACATTTACCCTGAAGTCAACAATCTTATCTCCAGAATTCCCTTTTTCAGAAGGATAATAAATATTATTACTAATACAAAATGACATTTTTGAGGTATTCACATTGAACTAAATTGAACTGTCTTTATTTTAATTGATAGCATTGTTGTGAAACATTGTATGCAGAGATTTAGCATAGTACTCCAAGGTAAACATGTAATAAGGTCTGAAAAGAGAATTAAAAGGACTTGCATTGTGACAATTGTGCAATAAAAATAAGTGCAATAATATTTAGGAGCAACAAAAACCCCAAATACGTCACAGCGTATATATTTTCACAGCAAAAAAGATTTTGCAGAAACAACAAAAAGGAAAAAAACAAAACAAAAACAAATACATCGCAAGATATGTTTTCATATTTTTGTGCGCTTGTTTAGGGTGTTGATGACTCTGGGGAAGAATCTGTCTCTGAGCCTGTTTATCGTTGTTTTGGGGGACCTGTTGCAAAGTACTCTGGACTGGGTAGAGAGCAGCTGATGATCCTTTGGGCTGTGTTGATTACTCTGTATGATTTTCCTGTCTGCTGCTGTGCTCCTAGCATACATTTATACATATTTATACATACATACCAGCATAGCCTATATGTACTGTATATATGTAACATAAAAACATAAATACCGTATATTTCATATTGAGAGATTTAGATTTATTAACCCATGAAAGACAATTATAATATGAGGCAAACAAGGACTGATTTAGAAGTTTTCTCACATGACAGTGACAAATTTTTTGGGGGTGTCCTTGTCCAAACACGGATACAAATGTTGCATTTTTGGAAATGAAATAGGAACGAAAAAAACCCCCCAAACATATTCTATATCTCAGTAGGCATTTCCCCCTCTGATTCTTTTTTTCATTGGGTGACCAAACCCCCCAATTCCAACCCCTAATGCTGAGTGCCAAACAGGGAGTCAAAGTGAACCAATGTCGTAGGTTTTAGGTTTGACTTGGCCAAGGCTCGAAACAGTGACCTCCCACTACCAGAGCAGAAATCCAAGCCTAATGCCACTGAGCTGGTTGGCGATTACCGCCCTAGATAGATAGATAGATAGATAGATAGATAGATAGATAGATAGATAGATAGATAGATAGATAGATAGATAGATAGATAGATAGATAGATAGATAGATAGATAGATAGTGTTAATACTCAATGTAGCGTGTTATATAGAGTATCTAGGACTACAAAGGACTATGTTTGCACTATAACTATTTTTATACTAATAATCAATCACATCCTTTCCTTATAGATTTTTAAATTGTTATTTTTTTCTTATTTTCCTTAATATTTAACTTAGTAAAATGAGAAAAGATGATGGTCAATAAAGTTCGTCAAATTGTTAACGTCTTCCGTATTACAGTGTTTTTTCTATGAAGAAAAAAACATTCAACTAATTGAAAATTTGATCAAATATGACTTGGAATCAGCAAATACAACAATAATTCAAAATTATAGTAAAATAAGAAAAATATATACTAATTATGCTGCCAGTGGGTAAAGGTGTATTTTTTTGGCCGGGTTTTAAGTCAAACAAAATTTAATAATCGCTGTTGTACGTTTCCTTTTTTTGTTTACATTAATAATAGCGTTGTAAAACTCTGGTAGAAAAAGAAATATTGTGTGTCATGATTGCTGATTTGGGGCACCTTCGAATGCCCCGTTGGCGCCAACAGCCATATGCGCTGATTGGTTCATGGACCCTTTTTAAACCCCTGGCTTCCAAAAGGAAGCCGACAGACCGCCCTGAGAACCTACGCTTTTGTTAGGTAAGCACCGTAGCCTCCGACAATTTCCTGCTCTGTTTTCTCCTGCCTAATTACCTGTTGCCGACCTGTTTCTGTACCTGTTTCTGCCCTGCTCTTCCGTCCCGGTCATCGATCTGTTTTGCCCTGTTTCCTGCCTGATACTTGTTGTCGACCTTTTTTATGGACTCGATTACCGCCCTTGCTCCCCTGTCCCGGCTACCGACCAGCTTTCCTGCCACCCACAACTATCATCGCTCGACGCGGAAGGGCCACTTCCGTGTTCCTGCCATCAAACAAACGCTATTGAGTCCTGTCTCCGTTTCTGGCTTGTGACATTGTGTTGTTTTGGAATTGAAATACATGGCTTCAAGTTGGGGCATTTTATTTATTTTTTTTTAACCGATAACTATGACATTGTAATTTGATATTGTCTGTATGAGAAATATCGGTTCCCGGACTTATCTTGCAATGTCTACATATTACATATTACATATTATAAGAGAAAGAAACATTTACTTACAGAGAAACACGATTTTTTTTTGTTTGACTAATAATTTCCTGGAAAAAAACTGAAAAAACAAAAAAACAATAAAAAAATGTCTATATGAAAGTGGATTGAGATAATGCCTAGCCTGACCGAACTGTCCTACATGTATCATACAATTTATCAATACATTTCCTTTTTTTTCCTAGTCTTTTTTTTATCTCTTTCATGGATTTTCAAAAGACAAAAAGCGGAATCCCTCCTGGGACTCCCTTGTATTTAAAATCCGCCCAGTGAACGAATGACTTTGGGCTTTAGAGTAAACGCCCGCCATATGCTGATAAACTCTGAATGAACTTTGGAGTGTAAATCGCCAGTTTCACAGTAGGAGCCCGCAGACGATGACTCCAATCTGAGTTGTCCTCTTCCACTTTTCTCCCAATGACTAAGATGAGATCATTCGGTGACCAGCAACCCCACCCCTCGGTAATGAGTGAGAAGCCAAATAATGATTGTAGATCTGCTGTCCTGACCTTAAATACCACCAATGTCGATTGAAACCAGGAGTAGCAGCTGAACTCTTAATAACGACGGAAATAACGTGAGCGATGGATTTCTGCGAAAACCCAGGAGGGCTGATCGATAATGTTGCTATGGTGAAGCCGATTTTCCGCCAAGATGTTTTTATTTGGCCTCTTTCATGCTCGGAAAAAAAACTCTAGAAGAGAGAGGGGAAAATCAATCAAACTTTCAAATTGTTTCTAAGCGGTTTATGAGAGAAGAGATGAAAAAAAGGTGTAAAACACCTTCTCTGAAATTACTCCACATTGTGCGAGAACAACATCCCCTGAATATCCCGGAGTTAAGAGCGCGGCGTAACCCCATCCTTTATCTGCCAGGCCTAATCTTACTCGTATCAGATCAGAATGATGCCTGCTGTCCGCTCCCATCCCTTTTTTGCGACAGTACGAGCAAAACTTTTCTTATTTAATGCAGGTGAAGTCTTTTTTTGTCCTCCCTTCTGGGGAAGCAGCCACTTCAGAGCAGCTGTCGCAATGAGGCATTGGCGTCCTCTGCTCACATGGCCCTGACAGACTCCAGTTGGCTTTTTATCTCTCCTTTCTCACAGAATCATCACCATGATTGATGAAGGAGACTGAGAGCTCGTAGCCTGATCTATTCTGAGGGCAGTCGAGTCAAGACGCACGACAAAGGGAATACCAAGAGGAATATGAAAGCCGACTATGTACCTGCACGGTGTCTTTAGAATGGGTTACATTTTTTATTTGTTATAAAGCGGATTGCTTCTTCTTATGCATACACATGCACAATTAGTGCTATGCAGCACAATTAGTAACCGCTCAAAGGCGACTGAAGTCAGAATTGTTTTATTTTTTCTTATTATTGCGATATCTGTGGAGTTTTTTGCCAAACCGTCAATTCCAATAAAACTTTCCAGACTTTATATACTGCAGAATGATACCAATGTCAGTGGTATCACATCACAAAAACAACATCAACTGGGTCATTCTTTCTATTTGGTGCCATTCCAGCATGGTATCATTCACACTCACACTGGTAGACAAGACATTTTAGAGATTTTAAATGTAAATGCACTAATAACTTAAATTGACATTAGCTGGGAAATATTTCCATTAAGGCATGTCAGATATGATAAAGAATTATGAATTTCTTAGATTTTTCTCTCTTATATTTGCAATAGAAGTCAATCAGACATGACCGGGGGACTAAGATTTTAGTGTACCTGTACTGCAATCAGTGTAATTGATTTAAAATATTTTTTTCCTGAATACATATCACTGTGTCCTGCGGTAGATGGGAATTGAGCATCAAATATAATCTTTTAAAGATAAGTATAAGCCTTTTTTTCACAAAATATACCATTTTATGTCACTAAAAATAAAATGGCACTGAATTCAAGGAATGATTCAACTAATAAATGACAAAAAATATTTGCAAAAAAACAGTACAATAATATAATACACAATCGTGTGCCCAAAAGTAAACGTGTGAATCAGAAGCTGTTAGGTTCATACCCCTACACCATTTTTTTCCCTGGAAACATGTGTTCAGAATTTAAACCAAGAAAAAAAGAATTTACCCTTATAAAAGGAAATTTAAAAAATCAATTTAAAATCTGCAATAATACAGCTAGCAGCTCCTATACTGTAACATCTAAAATTTAAATAAAATCTTGATATATCTTTTTTCTTTAGCATATTTAATGAAAATACACATGGTAGGGACAGTTTGAGATACTTTTAAAAAGTATGTGTTGCCCAACTGAGTTCAAAGAGCCTGTATATTATTTCCATCACACCTATCTGCTTTTAACACAACAGTTCTGGACTCGCACGAAGGAAAAGGGGAAAAGTGGTGGAGAGGGATTTAATGCTTGTTCCCTGTCTTTTTGTTAGTGTAGCCTGAAAATTGCTATAGTGAGAAAAGACCCGTTTCAATACATACCTTATCAATAACTTTGCAACCCAAATGTGATTTCTATATCTAATTCAATTGTAGTCAGATTTTTCCGTTAAATCAAAACTTACATTCAGAAATGTCACAGAATTTAGTTATAAATCTTACATCATACAATTGTTTTCCCATATAAAGGTTTTTGCAAGCACGGGATTGGACGCTTTAAAAGGATGGTGTGTTTTATTTGACTATTAGATGTCCATGTAACGTGTAGAGCAACCAAAAATAAGCACAAAGACAAATAAAATACAACAGAAGCTCAAAGTGACCAGACAGCACCATTTTTCCTTAATTTTTTGCGAAACGTTTGTGTTTTGACAATGATATCAACTTTTAGTGAGGCTCATTGTATATAATATAAATGCACATTTCTTGTGTATGAGTATTTTTTAAAAAAGTGCACGTTTGTATGATGGTTCATGTATTTATGATTATTATTCAAATATTGATTTTTTTTTTACAACCAGGAGACGCTAACTAATACACAATGACCTTGTAATATTGTTATCTTTAAACATAGCTTTATTCTCCATGGAGTCATAAAATCCCAATTACCAAACCTTGTTTCTCATTTGTTTTAATCAAGTGCTCTGCGACTGGCTGGCAACCAGTTCAGGTTGCCCCTTGCCCACTGCCCGAAAATGGCTGGGATGGGCTCAAGCATCCCTACTGAGGATAACCGGTGCAGAAAATGGATGTATGGATGTTTTAATCAATATTGCAAATGGGCCCATGAAACAAATTAGAGAAAAGTTTACAATGCATTAATGGTTTGGGCTGCCGACAAAGGAAAATACAAAAGACTTAAACTTCACAAGATATTATTGCAAGGTCAGGTTCTACTTGACAAAAAATAATAAAGTTTTTAAGTATCAATTATGTGCTCTAAGATGGCTAAGCAGCTGTCTAAGATTGTAATATTGGACCTACTAAATACTGAGACTCTTCCGAAGATTTCTACGCCAGTGCATAGCCAATTAGGAAATACACTTTTTCTATTAACTCTCCAAAAAATGAAAAATAATGGCGATTGTTACTAATATATACATTTTTATAATCAATTATGAATTAAATGTTTTTAACCTTTTTTACATTTTTTTTTTTTCTATTTTTGCATTTAAAGAACAAGTCGTCTAACTTTGTTATACTGGTTCATAATAACGATGAAGGCCATTCATTCATTATACAGTAATATTCATACCAAGTTTCTCAAAAAATGTTATAGTGGCTGTGTGAATTGTTTGAACATTAGATGACAGTGTATTTTGGTGTGCAAAGGAAAACAGGTTCTTAAAAAGAAAAAGGAAAAATACAAACTGTTGGGTGGACCAGAACAGAGCAGGAGACCCCAGAGTGTTCGTTACAAGTCTTTTATTTGGGGAAGCGTACAGGGTTAGCGGGAGACGCGATGACCGTCGAATGTCAGCAGCAGCAACGCCGTGAAGACCACTTCGGAAGACGTAGCCAATCGTAGCGTGGGACGGAGGCAGGTCGAGTTTACCAGGACTGGAGAGAAGATCGTAGCGTGGGACGGAAGCAAGTCGAGTTTACCGGGACTGAAGAAAAGATCGTAGCGTGGGACGGAAGCAGGTCGCAGGCAGGCAGAATCAGGTAAACAAGAATGCACAGGTAATCGGGAGAGTCATACGGGGTACAGAAGTAATCCTCAGACAACCAGGTCTCGGCGTAGCGTGCTTAAAAAGGGAACATAAACCATTCAGGAAGCGCATTCCCGCGCGTCAGATGATTACCCCAGGTGGCTCCACTTGGGTAATCATGACAGAGACTCAAGTTATGCCAAACAAATGCACGTTTATTGTACGAGTATTTAAAAAAATGAAACTCGCCCCCTTAAATGCTATTAGGAAAAAAAATATCAGAATTTGAAAATGTACTATTCATTCTGAAAAACAATTTTCAGTATTTGACATTTCTGTAATACGCAGTGGAAGATATTGGTTAGTTAATATGATTTGACCAGTGTTGGGTGTGTTACAGAAACACATCATTAAGTCACAGTTTATTAATACTTATTTGTTAAAAAAAGTAATTCCGACTTTCAGATGTGTGGTAAGCGACGGTGGAACAGGTCAGGATCAGAAGATGTTATAACTCATTATCTGCTTTTAATAAATAGCGGAGTAATGCACTGTGTTCTAACTATAGCTGGGTTCCAAAATGTTACCATTAACAAGCTGCAGTTTTTTTTACAGAATAAAGTAATTGCGTTCCAGGAACATGTTCCTTTAAAACTGGTTTTGACATAAAAAATATAATGATCTATTATTATGATTTCAATACCAAACATAGTATTTTTATTTTTTTTTTTCTAAAATTACAGTCTCATCATGCTTCTGCGGCAAAACCCACTGACGTTCGGCAATATTTCCCCACTCATCATTTCTCAAAACTTTTTTTGTTCAGCTCTCGATATAATTGTCAAACAAAGAAGGGTGCAGTGAGAAAGAACCATCAATGGAAACCCACAGACAAAGAAGATGAAAGAATGGAAAGACAAAACAGCAGCTCATGGATTTTTCATGATGCGCGCCAACGTTTTGGACAGGAGTACTTTCCCTCTCTATCACTTGCTAATTACCTTCTATTCTCTGAGCGGCACACGCGTCGTGAAATATGGACAAGCTTGGGAGTTAAACGCACTCTGGCAACTAATTTGACGCTTCTCTTGAAACAACATCGCGCCAACGCAACCCATCGCTCAGAATAAATCACCGTTCAGGGAATGACTTTGTTAGAATTAGCAAGCGAAAACGTTAACCTATCAATAGTAAGATGTGCCTGATTATGGCCTTGTTTTCCTGTGCAATTGTTTTCAAGACATGCAGCTTTACAATTTAGCGATTACAAACTTTCTGGCCTTAACTTTAGGAACACTTATAACATCGCTTCTATTGCATCTTACACTTAGACAGTTAATCAGCTCTTCAAGTAAAACAGTGAGGTCTGTGTCTGGCAAAGTCACATTTAAAAAAAAACAAAATACATCTTGTTAATTATTTAATTGGCAGAGCAAGAAAGCACTATAAAAACATAGCATGGAAACAATTTTTTATTGTCTTACTTTAACTTAAAATGAAGTCCATGGTCTACTTCTTTTAGATAAAAGCATCAATAGATAGGTAATAATACATCCAAAAAGCCTATGCAACGATGATAAGTTCATAGTTTAGTAGACACTCAAAATAAGGAAAGAAGACTTCAATCGATTTTAAACTTGCATGGATAACAAAAAGAGGGCCGAAACCTCTGATAATCAATTCCATCCATCCATTATCAGCATTACTTAGCCTCAGTACGGCCATGGGCGTGCTGGATCCCATTCCACCTATTTTCGGACAGTGGGCACGGGACACCCTCAACTGGTTGCCAGCCAGTCGCAGGACACACCGAGACGAATAACTTGCTCATTCACACTTAGGGACAGTTGGATCGACCAATTAACCCGACATACATGTTTTTGGAATGTGGGAGGAAACTGGAGTGCCGGTTAAACCCACACAAGCACGGGGAGAACATGCAAACTCCCCACAGGATGGCTGGTAGCTGGATTTGAACCCATGACCTCAGAACTGTGCAGCAAACACTTTAACCACTCAGGTGCCGTGCCGCACTCAGCTGCCGTGCCACACTCAGCTGCCGTGCCGCACTCAGCTGCCGTGCCGCTCATAATAAATTCCAACCTGTTCTATAAGTTTCCTGAGCCCTTTCTCTTTATTAAACCTCTTAGATTAAAAAAACAGGGATGCCCTAAAGGGTGTGGTAATCAAAGAACAGTAGAAGGATAGTACGACAATAATTTAAACAGTGCGTTAGAGTCAAAACAATGAACAGCGGTGATGTTTTTTAGTCAATATAACAAACTGGCATCCAATGCAACCTCATATGCAGGTATCGTATGTTAAAAAGAGAATAGACTTATCAAACGAGGGAAACAACTAACTCAATAGCTTTACTTGTTATTTGGTTTAATAAATTATTAATACTCTTATAGGTTGGGGCTGTATGGCCCAAAACAGAATCATTGGTCTCACTATTGCCCTCTACCAAAAGACAAGAGAATTGCATGCCTTACTCTGCATCTGCAGATGCTCAGCAATAGCTTCACAATAATTGTATTAAGAAAATACATAATATAATGTGAAAATCCAGCGACTTTGAAGATGAACATCAGCAACTGTGAAGTTAAATAGGAAATAACTTTAACACGCCACTGATGTACAATAATTATGTCAAACCACAACTTATAGTAGTGCAATCAATCCCCTTCCCCTCCAAAGCATCACTTTTATTTCTATTATAGGCTCATCTTCAATAATGAACTGTTTGAACTTTTAATTCCATCATTTATTTGCATTCTTCTCCTCGAGCTCTTTTTGAGTATCGCGGTATCTTTACTCGTGAGTTTAATTTCTTCCGTAGCCACGTTCCAGTTTCAATTATCTTTCCTTGAATGAAAACGCTATTAATCCTTTCCGGTTCGCATTTAGCACCGTTAAGCTAACGGAATTTCATCAGACAAAGTGTTATGGCTTTGAGCTTGAAGGATACTTGATTGTGGTAAACGTTGGGCATGTACATAATACATCATTGTAAAAAAAAATGAGTACATTTCCGTCTGAGTGAAGGCCACGTTTTGGGGTAAGGGGGTTATAACAAGTATTATTTCAGCAGTTGGTTAGCGATTTCAATTATTTCGGTTATGCTAAACGCAGTAAAGCGGTGTTTTCTAACTGGTTTATCAGGACCTAAAAGTGGGTCTCGGGCCGGTTTTCAGTGGGTCTGGGCCTTTGCCTTGAAAATTGCGAAGAAAATAAAAATAACGCAGGGCCATATACTCTCCTTAACAGTAGATAGCGACAATGCCCTGCAAATGGGAGTTGACACCTGCTAATTCACATCACAGAAAATGCATAACACTTAAGGAGTAGCTCAGGAGGTAAAGTGCTCGTCTTGGAATCGAGAGGTCGCATGATCGATTCCCAGTTCCTCCGTGTTATATGTATGTCCAAGTGTCCATGGGCATGACACTGAGTCCCTAATACCCCCGATGAGCATATAGTTGCATGGCTGATGCTGCTATTGGTTAGTTAGTTTGGGGAAAAAGCAAAGTATGAAGCACATTGTAAAGCGTGGGAGGTCTTCATTGACTTGAAAAGAGCTATATACAGTAAATGCAGACCATTTTTTTATTTGTAAAATAAAGTACGATTAGATTATCTGCTAGTGGAACATTAACTATTATTTAATTCTTTGCAGTTTTGTATGTTTCCAAAGTGAATATTACAAGGCCACTTGCTGACATTTTTGGAATAGATACCAGTATTATAAACAGAAACAAAAAAAATCATATACTAAATGCATGGCATTCAAAATCGGATATGTTTATTGTTGTCAATGGGGTCCAGAACCACCCGCCGTATCCGAAAATCTACCAAGTAGCCCCTCCCCATTTTAACATGCACCCTGCCAGTCCCTACTTGCAACAATAGTAGACTTGTGATAATGGATTGTTCCTTTTAGCCAGAAAGATTGGAAAAAAAGCCGCCATATATGACACAAATTTGCTCTCTAAGTCCCTGCTCTCAGAAATATGCGATTGAGAATATTGGATCGCAGCCGCACAAGTGCAGTTCACTTTTTTATGAAAGGAATAAGGCTGCCAGTACCAACAAAACATTTCCATTTTATTTTATACTTTTTCGTTGCATTTTTCTGATTTTAATAAAATTACAGCCAACTGAGCATTGGAGGGAACACTCATACGTCATTTTGTTTTTGCAGTTCATTTTGCATTTAAAAAGACATGAGAATACATTACTATCTCTGGTTTAAACTGCCTTCCATTCAATACATTTGAGCAGTGGAGCTTTTTCTTGATTTGGGACGCAATATATAATTAGGGTGGGATTGTGGGTTTTTCACGTCAGACCATTTGAGATTCACTACAATAAAGCATCCAAGTGGCGGACACCACAAAAACAATTGGCATTCGGTTGCTGATATTGAAAAGCTAAACTTTATGAAATCCTCATCTAAGCGGCCTCAGATGGACTGTCCGGACAGACCGGTGGCTTTACTACTCAATTGTCCGCTGCTTAAAATTGGGACAAGTACACCAGTCAATGTGGGAGATTTTGACATTTGTGGAGCTACTTGAGCAAAGCTGACCGTTTTGCTGAGACGAGTGACTCCCAGGGGCTATGTGATTATAAAAAATGCCGCGCATGAATGAAGAGAACATGAAGCTATGAGAGGAATTGAAGTTGTCTGAGAAATGAACGCAGGGTGTACATCTTTAAAAGCAAGCTAGCTTGATTCTCAAAGCAAATGTCAAACAAGCTTTTTCCTGGTTTCCTCACAATGGCAATATTGAACAGGGCCTCTTTTATAAGCAAAGGATTTTATGCTTCAGAAAGCATAGACACATTTTTAAACATTAAGATGATAATGTAGAACTGTGTTTTCAAGCAGCGTGCCGTGTCACTCTAGTACGGTGTAATACCCTGTCTATTCTGTCACAGGAAATTGCTCAAATTTATGTTTGCATAAATCCATGCCATTGTTCCCTATACAGTATATGCTTTCTTCCAGTGATCAGCTGAGTAAGAGTAACATTCATTCAAATCAAAAGGTGGCAGCAGATTACTACTTTTTGAAAATCATTTATATTTGTTCTGCTCATGCTGTACAGGGAAATATATTTAATCTTTTGTTCTGTTTAAAGGGACAGTGTGTAGTATTTGACCACTTGAATTCACTGTATTTTGATGTGCTACCGAAAACAGCTGCTAGAAGCACAAAAAAAAGAACACAAACTACGGTAGTTGAAGCATACATTGACGCTGGAAAAAACATGGCAGTCAGCCCAGTGTTTGAATGCTTGACTTGTTATGTTGTGATTTCAGGAGTTAAAAAAGTGGTTGAATTTGGGTGAAGTGCTTGTAAAATGTAAATGATTGAATTTTGTTGCTATGTTTCTCAACACGTCTGCTTAAAAATGGCGCTGACACTGCTCTCTGATGGCCTCGCTTTGCCATTGCATTTCTTCTCTCCTAGTGATTAATGGCAGATGGCATTAGTTTGTATGGTATTGTCTATAAAGCGTCATTACCACTATGGGTAATGACCAAAAGGACAAGTGCATGCTACGCTTAAACGGGGCACTAGAAAATGTAAGTGTGTTAGAGCAAGGATTCCGTATCAGTTATGGTCATTTATTATAGGACATGCAAAAAATTAGGTAGCGTTTCCTAATGGTAAGCTGTAATGGGAAGAAATTCCTGCAAATATATTCAGAATTTACCTGAAGATCTAAAATTATATGTCTTGATAAAGGCACCCAAAAATAAAAATCACATATATTTGTGGATTTGCAATAATTCACCGGATTTCTTTAAATGGTACTGGATAGATTGAAAAATTGCTGTTGAAAGTCCTTTAGAAGCGTTTAAATTTGGCTGCGAAAAAGATGTGTGAACCCTGCAAACTTTAAGTAAATTAAAAGTTGTTTTCTCTAATGTTTGACATTTGCTAGTAGTGATGACCAATTTTGAGAAGCAATGTTGCCCCTGAGCCCAAAAGTCGGGCGGCCCCCAGTCTGGAGTGACATTTGCAGAAACTTAGACCCGCTGTGCAAAGACCTGTCCCCATGCAGCTAATTGCCACACCCTCAGGAGACGTTTCTTTAGCGTCTAAATTGAAAAAGCGAGCTGCACAGAAAGCTTGATGACAGGGATGGCACGCAGGGGATCTGAGCTTCAGATTCTCTGACCTTCTGCTAGTGATAAACTCGGCATACTTTCGACATTTTTGGGGTGTGAATGGGACTTGCGATTGGAGGGGGATGCTTAGGCAGATTGGGGCAGATTTACCATATTTATTTGTGTATAACCTACACTTGTGTATAACGGGCAACTCTAAAATATGATTGAAAAAAGATATTAAATTGAGTTTATTTCAAGTTTAAACTCAAACTGAGCATTGTGAGTGACACATGTTGTTAAATATTTGTAGCTAGCATTAAAGTAAGTTGTTGACAACATTCCATTTACAATGTATTTACAGTATTACCTCAGTTATTGCCGTTAACTCCTTCAGTGCTATGATGTATCAATATGTTTACAAAAGCATTGCCCCTGAGAGGTAGACTGTAAAAATATATATTTTTTGTTTTGTAGGTCGGATCTTTGTCTACACATCGAGGAAGCCCCCACTTCCTTGTGTAGGCGGTCCATATGGCCGGTAGGCACAGTGAAGCAATGTGGTGAGGAAAGCGGAGATAAAAGTACAGACAATTAAAACTTCAGAGCTTTTTTTCTTCCTAAAAAAGATGACAAAGTCCCTTATACATTGTCCGAGCAAAGAAGGATGACGGTGTACACGCCATCGCCATAGTGATCATGTCACTGGAAACCACGGGCGCTAAAAAGTTTTTGAAAAGTCCATGCATCATTCATGCAAAAAGTGCCCTTGTGTTTATGAAAAGCATTGTTTAGATATTGGCGGTATCACAAATTAAAAATAAAGTACAGAAATAAAAGTTGACACAAAAAGACGTTTTTTTTCTCAGATTTTTTTGGGGAAATGAGTATTTTCAAGAAACTAAGCAATGTTCACCTGTTGTTTACTAAACAATGGTAAAAGCTAGAAACCCCTTTTTTTCTCATGAAAGATGAACTTACTTTTAATATGTCCTAGTCCTATAAAGCTACAGAAGTACATTTTCTGTATGCCTTCAAAAAACAGCTAGTATTAGCTCCTGAGCTATGATTCCGTTTACCTCTCGGATCTGTCCTATGTCCTATTATTACTCACGTAAGGAGCTTGCCAGAGGTTGCAATGATGACTTAAACCAGAAAATGGCGTCACCAAGTAGAAAAGTTCCATACAGCACCTTAAAGCAAATGTTAGGGTCTTTAAAAATGGTTTGATCTTTAGTTTCAATGTATAATAGAGTACATTAGACCTCTATGGGTTCAACATGAATCCATTGTGGGTAGTGGACTGCAAAGATGGTAATTAGTCCTGAACTCTTGACACCCCAGATAAAGGTATTAACATTTTAAAATAGTTTACATTAATTCAAATTCAATGTTTTAATTGTGTATGTGAGTAGACATGATAAATACAACAGAATAGAATAGAATAGAATATGCCTTTATTGTCATTGTTACAACATGGGATATGCTGTGACAACAAAATTGGACGACTCCAGTTCCACATTTACAGTGAGGATAAGGAAACAAAGAGACAAAGGAACAAATAACAAAGAACTAAATGACTTATAAATATATATAGAAAGGAAAATCACATTTTCGTTTCCCTTTAGTGTGACCTGGCATTAGCATGGGGGCGGCAGTCCGTAGTCGAAGTCAGAAGTTTGAACGTAGTGTGGTTGTGAAACCGCAAAGCACTGCGGTTTTTACAAGGTTTTGCAGTGAGTGAGTTTTGGCCAACAACAATTGTTATTGTTTGAGTTTTAAAGGAGCCGACCAACCAGAGGCACGTTTTAATGATAGCACAGGCCAATAAACGCTATTCAAACTTTGCAAGCACCACACTATGCCATTCCCATTGTGAGGTTATTGTAAACATAGTCCCAGAGTCAACAAACAAGATGGAAATGAAGTTTGCACCGAAGAAGGGCAGTACATCACTTGTTTGGACCTATTCTGGTTTTGACAAAGCTGATGTGGAACAGAAGAAAACGCCCGTTGCAGAATTTACTTTTAGGTACAGAGGAAGCACAAGTAATTTGTACCAGCACATTAAAAATTATCACATAATAAAATACACAGCATGTCAAATACCAAGAAGGCGCATCTACAATTGGACTGGGAGGTAAACAAACATCCATCAAAGCAGCATTTGCGCCCTTCACGGCGTTCGAAAAAAGTTCGCTAAGGCCCAAAGAAATTATCAATGCTGTGACTCTAGCTAAAAAGTCTAATAGTGTTCAACCCCAAAACTGCATTATCAGTTAGAGGTAACACTTTTTATTTATGCAAGTTAAGAAGTGAAATGTTAGAAAAATAGTAATAAATAGTTTTAGCAGTAGTGTTAATAAGTTAGCAGGAATGGTGGGTTACAATTAATACTTCAATACATTTCTTGCACTGATGAACATGCTGCAGTAATACACGATACATCTTATATAACACTAATTGCAAAGATGTCATGTTTACAGCCTTAAAAGTATGTGTTTTTTTTTAGTTTGAAATGTTTACCTTTTTGTAGTGTGCAAAAATGATTTATGTTGTTGTTTACTTTGTTTGGTCTGGGTTTCTTTAAGTGCGTACATCCCATCTTTTATACTGTGCAAATGTTCTTTATTTTGGTAAGAGTTCATTATTTCTTTTTTCAAATGTTATTCATATTAGATGTTGACTTTGTTTGGTTATGAAGACACTGGGGAGCCAAGAGGGCGCTAGCCTGCAAAGGTTTGGGAACCAATGTTCAAGTGGAAGGTGGCTTCCTCGAATGCCGAAATCCTGTGTTTTCTTGTTTGGCAAAAATGTATGTTGTCTTGTTCTACAATTGAAAGAATGACTAGTTCCACTTTTTCTACATAATTATGCATTGTTGGCCTAATGGTATGTATACTCCAGAGTAAGCTATAGCCTGCAAAATACACTAAATATGTTTTATTGATTTCATAAAAGCTATGTGCAGAGGCACTCTGCTGTATAACTGTGACCCACAAATGTTTTTTATATGTGTTATGTACACATTTTCTACAATATTCACATCACTAACCTGACACATTCTGTCATTTCGTGGCTGTAAAGACAGCAGTCCAGCAATGGATGAGCCTTGGGCACAGGCATACATAATTCAACATTATTATGTATCTGATAGAAAGGTGATTACTATCAATACAAAATGTCGGGTTGAAACAGTCTGAAAGATAACAGCAACCTCAGGCAGAGGCTAAGATTGCTGCAGTAAAATTTATTCATAAACATATTTCATGTGAGAATGTTTTGAGCTCACAAGAAGAATGCTTTCTCCTTTGTAATCCCAGGCACAGTCTAGTCCCTAGGTGACTTTGGCAATAGCTTGCTGTGATTACAAATATCTCATCTCATTAGCTGCACCGCTTATCCTCAGTAGGGTCGCGGGGGGTGCTGGAGCCCATCCCAGCAATCATCGGGCAGTGGGCAGGGGACACCCTGAACTGGTTGCCAGCCAATCACAGGGCACACAAGGACAGACAACTCACTCGCCCATTCACACCTCGGGACAATTTGGACCGGCCAATTCACCTGAAATGCATGTTTTTGGAATGTGGGAGGAAACCGGAGTACCCGGAGGAAACCCACGCAAGCACGGGGAGAACATACAAACTCCGCACAGGAAGTCTGGGGCTGGATTTGAACCCATATATATATATATATATATATATATATATATATATGTATATATATATATATGTACCAAAGCCGTGTCCCCCTAGTGGGAGGTGGCTAGAGTCTTTTTCTGACTATTTCTAGGAAATCGATACAGAGGAGGGGATTCCCAGCCCCCTCGCCCAACCCAACTGATGTGTTGGGAGTCATTAGGTAACCAAACCCCCAATTCCAGCCCCTAATGCCAAGCGCCAAGCAGGGAGGCAATGAGTACCAATGTTGTAAGTCTTAGGTATGACCCGGCCGAGGCTTGAACCAGCGACCTCCCAGTCTCAAGGCGGGCGCTTTACCCCAAGGCCACCTAGCTACTCCGTCGTGGAGAAGGAGCTGAGCCGAAAAGGCAAAGCTCTCGATCTACCGGTCGATCTACGTTCCTACCCTCACCTTTGGTCATGAACTTTGGGTTATGACCCAAAGAACACGATACCGGATACAAGTGGCCAAAATGGGTTTCCACCGTAGGGTGTCTGGGTTTTCACTTAGATATAAGGTGAGAAGCTCAGTCATCCGGGAGGGACTTTGTGTAGAGCCACTGCTCCTCCGCATTGAGAGGAGCCAGTTGAGGTGGCTCGGGCATCTGACAAGGATGCCTCCTGGACGTTCCGGGCATGTCCCACCGGCAGGAGGCCCCGGGGGCATTTGGGATGGTTTTATGACATAAAAATCATAATGTTTTCAATGCTTTCAAAGTGTTTTGATAAAATGTTAAATATGCAATAACTAACTTTGAGGTATAAATCCCCTTCTTTAAATGTGTAAATAGGTTTATATAAGAATTGTTTGCTACTCCAGATATATTTGTTTCCTTTGGTCAACATTAGGCATTGCAGACCCCTCTCATAAGTCAAGCAAACAAAAAAAAATCCTTGGATTTGCTACAAAACAGATCAATGTCAGGGGTCAGTGAATTGTGTGAATACGGTGCCATACTGTATGAGTGGTTTTCTGTGGAAAGACTGCGGTTCACATTACTTTTTTATGTTTTTCGTGTGAACTATTTTAATGGTGGCAAGCACTCCAGGAGGACACCTAATTTCATCTGGAAATTAAATAGTATAAAAGTATGACACGTTCTACAATAACCTAATTAAACTTGAAGCAAAAAAGAGGCGACATCCAATGCGGTTCCTGTCCGCCATGTCGCCTGTGGACCCGTCGTCTTCGTTCAAGCTCCCCGGAAGAGCGTCTTGGCGTTTAATCAGATGCTGACTTACGGTCCTGACCGCGGCTGGCAAGGTGAAACTGATTCACAGGCCGTGGCAAAAAGCAGACGGGACAGAATGGAGTGCGAAGAGGCCCACAAAAATAAACTGCCGCCGCTGTTTGTAACACGGTTCACTGTAGCATTCCATAAAGCCAGAATTACACCACTTTTATTGAGCCTCTTATCGTCTTGTCCTTGCACTTCTTCTCTCAGGGAAAGGATACACCCAACCCTTTTCCCTTCAAGCGCTCCTTAAGCATACATCTATACAAACAAGAATGAAAACAATCAATATCTACTTAAGGGGCAGGTCAATCCCCCCCTGCTTTGTCAAATTGCCTGGACTCGGACATTACCGCTTTGTGGGCCGGAGCTCAATTAGAGCCGAAGTGAAATGAGCGAGGCCGGATCAATCTGCGTCAAGATGAAAAGGCTTCTCACGTTACACGAACACTTACTTTATTGGATGAAGCGTGGATATGTCAAAAGACTTCCTGTGTGATCGAAGTATTTTTGTACAAAAAAAGTACTCCAATGTAAAGGTCCAGAAGTAATTTCCTCCCTTACGGTTAGTTAGTTTGCTTGGTTCTCCTTTAAAAGTATACATGTACTTGTATTCCATTGGCTATACACATTGATAAGTTTATTTTAAAGGAGATTTCATAGGATGCCAGTTTGTTCTTTTGACAATTATTGTGCAATGCTTTTCAATGTTTTGAGTATTATTAACTGTTTACATCATCGTCACTATTGGCCAATCATAATGATGTTCTTTGATATTCACACCATTTAGGGCAGATGCGCTTTTGTATCATTGGAGATTTAATAAAACGAGAGGGCTCATTGGAGGACAGTCGGAACAACTTGGATTTTCTTATCTGAAGCCTCTTCTTCTTGCGAATGTAAAATCCATTTATGTCTTCTCTCCTTATTTTGGGTCTTTACAAAACTTTATACTTATCACACATATTAAAGATTTAGAGTGTATTATTTGACCTCTGCGTTGTGTACTGCAACCGAAATAATCTCCAATTTCTGACATACTATTGAAATTGCTTGCAACATGTTTTGAAACCATTATTCAGGGTAAAAATTATGGTCAAAATGAGCCTCAACACCCTTGAGTTACTGAGAGAGGGAGACACATTTTTAGTGGTATATTTATATTGAAATTTGATCAAATTATCAAATGACACAGAGTGAAATTAAACATGCTAAAGAGTTGGCATTTGTCTGGAGAACGGGTTTGGCCGTTTTGTTGAATTTTGTCTTAGAATGTATGGTGTGCCTCTCTCAATGATGTTTTTAAAATATTTTGCTCTTATGGCTATATGGATCGAAAAGGTCCCTTGCTCCTGCTACAGTATATAGTCAAGATATATCTTTTTTTTACCAGTCTAGTGCGGTTGTTTAAGGTGATAATGACCCTGAACAGAACAAAACAGATGAAAGTTACGGTTGAATTCTATTAGAATAACCAGATTTTCACGAATTAAGAATAATTTCTTATTCTGTACTGCATTTTCATACTTGTTGCCCTTTTAACACCATTTGTGAATACTCGTTATTTAAAGGAATAAAACAATCGAGGTAGATGCTAAATTATTTCAAGAATCTAAATGTGCTCCTTTTTTCAACTTTTAGCATTTGTGCAAGAGTAGTGAAGTTTTACAAATTGTATAGTGCAGTATAATTCTTCCTTTGGTGTTTTGATTACAACACTTTTTAAAAGCGTTATTAAAATTCGTAAAGGTCACTGTTAATTCAGAGCATTCCTTGTATTAGACGGTGAATGCTGGGAATCAAATTTGTCTTTTGTTTTTCTAAATTTAATAACAAGACCGACAACAGGATAGTTTCTGTAAAAAAATATTTCTTATTTAATCCTTCAGAAATGATGATTCAGTTATTTCATGATTGTGTGTAATTGTGCTTTTAGTTCATTGGTCACAGAACAGGAAGGTCCTTGGAATATTAATTTAAGTTGTTAGATAACAGACACAGTTGTACATTAATTCCATTAGCCTTTCACAAACTACTTATGACTCCCACCGTACAATGACAACGTTTTACAACTCATTACGAGATGTGTGCTTTTATTTCTAAATATGGAACAATTTTGGTTTTAAACTTTGTTTTAGTCATCACATACTACCAAACTAAACTTCTTGTTTTAAAACCCTAAGAGGTAAATTACAGGTATGTGAGTCTCCAAAGAAAGAAGTATAATCAAAAAGCTACTGAAATACCAGAACACTCTCGAATACTCGAAAAATTGAGTGAAGTACCTATTCCTACCTCTGGTTATGCGTCAGATCAGAGGAGCTTTGAGATATGAGCTTGGACAGAGCGAGAAGTGCTCTTAGGGTAAGTGAAGCAAAGAAAACAGCTCGCAAGGATTTTCCTTAAAAGGGAAGACGCGGGTGTCGGATTTCAAGAAAAGTCATTATTTTCTCACTGATTGGGGATGTTTACAAAATGAGGTCTGCTACTGCCAAAGCGTTTCACAGGAACACACCAGGAGAAGGTTTTAAATAGTTGGAGGGAAAATTGGATTCGGACCTGCGAAGGCTGTAATTAAACCGCGGGAAGCAAAAAAGCCTGGCGGGGAAATAAGCGGCACTGTTGGGCTTTAGTTCACTGGTGCAAGAATATAACATCATACCGGCACACACGCATAAAGATGCAGCAGTGTGCGAAACTGATGCAATATTAATCAAATAAATAAAAGATCCCGCCAGTGTCAGAGGCATTTTCATTGCCGTTGACACAAGGTCAAGAGGTCGGGAACATATGACTGTTGGGAAAGGTAAACCCAAGTCTTGGCGGAGGTTCCCTCGAGACTTACTCAAGTTCTTCCCTTTATCGGTCGACACCATAATAGCTCCGGAAATGGACAAAAACGCATACATTTTTCTGCAGTCCGGCCTCAATTGCGGCTAAGCCTCGATCGCAAACTTTAACGGGGTGCCGTAGCTTAATAACACATGGATACTGAGCGGCTGCCTGACTTTGCAGGCCGGGTTATTACTCCCATTTTTCTCGGCGCCTCACTCGAGGGAGGGGCCAAGTCAGCTACTTAAAAGCTTATCCGTGCTCCCACTGAGGTCATGCCTGCGTTCCCATATAACACACTGTCACAACGATGGTATAACGTGACCGCCGGGGCACGCTCGGATTTTGGAGGAAGTTTGCTGTAGTTTAGCTGAAGACGGAGTGAGAGAAAACCCCATTATGTCCGATCCTCTTAAAGGGATGAGCGACGAGGTCTCAAGGCTTCAAAAAAAAAGGGTCCCTGTTGCTTGAGCCTGAAATGACGCAGCGTGTGTTGAAAAGTTGCGCTCATTGTCAAAGCAAAAATCCGGGACAAGTGTATTACCAAGCAAACAACAAGGAACCCCCGGTCTGAATGGCTAAAGCAGTAAACTGCTGACTGAAATTAAGAATATGTCGGAGTCTAATTTTTCATGAGCCCCACCCGCTCTTGAAATCCCACAGGATGGCCTCAACGAATGTGTTAAATGCTGACTTTCCAGATGCCGCCTGTGAGTGTCTGCTTCCTCCCAAACGGGCATGCATCAGGGCTCCTCCAGTATCCGGGTTCTGCCTTGGCTTTGTTCTCTTCTATTTTACTCCACTGGCTCTTCTCCCCACCCCAACAGGCTCTAGAAATCACATGACACCGTGGAAATTATACTGCACTTAAGACTAATCCCATGGATCTACCTGTCAGGGGGAATTCCATTGCAATACATGAAAGATGGCGCATTCTAAGAGGGCAGCACTAAGACAGTGTTATTGCAGCAGCGGCGGCTCCTCCAGTTCTTTTTTCCGGGGCCATTATTTCTTGAGCAAAAAAGCCGCTTAGCCGGCATGCAAACACATGTGTTTTTTTTACTTCGCGAGATAGAGCTTCACACAGTGCAGCATTTGCATTGTTCTCGTTATGAATATATGATCTTTCCATTCTATTTTATAGACGTAAAATAATTCCTCTAGTAATTGAAGAATGAGGTGCCTTTAATTACTTGGCAAGCTCATTTTAATACAGGTAATCATCCTAGACCTTTGCCAATTATGTACTTCCGATCAGATGACTTGAACCAAGTTAATCTTCCTCGGCTTTATGTTACAGCAGCAGGGCTTTGAAATTAACCTACTCATAGGGTTCAACACAGTCCAGTTGACAAGTGGTGTGCCTTGCACTCTGAGATCTAGTTGCTTTCCCAATCTGTCGACAATGCCGAATATTGTTAGAAAATCAAATATTAATTGTGGTTGAAAAAAATACACATTATGGGAGGAGTGTTTTGTTTTGAAGAGGCAGACCTAACCACAGACAAACAAGCTGACTGACAAGAGTAAATTGGGGCAGACGTAATGAATGAAAAGCGCTCTGCTCTTGGAGGAGGGATGCAAACAAGAAACAAAAATCACAGCCCAGAAAAACTCGCGTCTACCAAAGGTTATCATTCAAGTGTTAATCAACGACACGAGTCAAGGGTTCGAGGAGCATATTGCGGGCATAAATATCAAAATGGCAGGCAAAGATCTGACATCTTCTGCTTATGGCACATTCCCTAACAGGTGTAGGGTTGCCCTGTCCGTCTTTCACAATGAGTCGGCTGAGTGCATCTTTTCCCAATGTGATTCCATTCCTATCAAAATAATGTTGAATTGACATTTTCATCTTATAAGACCCTTTCCACTGTTACGTAATCTGGTTGTCAGTTGCATGCTTAGACACGTTACCTTTAGATGTTACTTTTATGTAACACACCGGGTGATATTCAGTCGTACTCTTATCACAGGTTACTAGGGCCTGAATAAACTTTGTGATTTAAATATAGAACATCTCTTTCGTTGTCATTGGTACATCTTTCTTTCGGCCTGTGATTTAAAACTTCCGCAAATTGTCTGCATCTTGAGAGATTCTTCAATATTTTGGTGAGCAGTCCTTTCTTCTTATTGTAATAGTGGACAGATTGACACATTCCAACACTAACTTTGGTGTTATGACTTTCCTGACCCTCTCACACCTCATCAACTCTCACAGACTCTCTGACTCAATTGAATTCCCCAAAACAATGATGGACCCATGCAGTAGAAGTCATAAGCATTCAATGACTTTTTCCCTAATTAAACACAAAACTTTCGTATTGTTCTTGTCATCTTAGCGTAATGCTTTTTATGAAATATGTCAGCTGCGAAGAGATGTGTTTCTCAATAGTTAATTCAATGACCCTCTGCACCTGTACTTAAAACCAGTTTTACCCGTTCAAGATGGACAGTGAGAAACTACTACATTTTCAGGAGGTGCTGATTGCTTTAAATGGCTGGACCAAAGAGTTACAGACACTATAGAAATCTGAAACACTGACATGGTTTCCAAGGTTTATATCACGCTATTGCCTACAGTTGATAAAAACGTTGACACAATTTGGCAACTAATAGACAAGTTATGCTAATATTGTTTTATACTATACCATTTGCCATAGCCTCAAACACTTGCTCATCATTTTCTTGGCCAGTAGAGTTGGCAGCATTGGCGATTAGTCGTGCTTTTTTGTTGAGTGTAATAATATTAAACCCAAAACAATTTTTTAGGGGTAATATTAATAATTTAATGTACAGTATGTAACCAACCATAAACTTGTGGTGGGAACAACAAGGTCTTTTTGTTGAAAGCCCCCCAGGTGAAGCCAATTAATTTTGAATCGTGAGTCGCACAAAAAGAAACATGCTGAGAAATAAGAAATTTCCAATTTAGCTCCACACTTAGAATCCACTTGCTGCACTGATCATTAGGATTTATTAGGTGCATGTGTAGCAGACATTTTGGGTTTGCACTTTTTATTTTTACTTTCACCAGTTCTATATGAGCAATGACTAACTCTGGGCAACTATTGGCTAACAAACTATTTCATTTTCAAACGAGAAGTTTACCGATATTTCACGGTTCAGGGATCCCTTGACCGCCTGGGTCGTCGAGACACTAATGAACTCTTCACAGCTTTCTCCACTGTTGATGGTCCCTGGGCTGTTTTGTGTAAGCAAAGTTGGGAGGAGCCCATTCCTTAATGTTGACCAGTTCTTTTTCGGTCTTCCTGTCCTCCTGCTCCTTTGATTGTGGCCTGAAGAATTATCTTTGCCAGTCGTAATAATCTTGTGATGTGACCACAGTTCTCTATATGGTCGAATGTGCTTGGTTATGGTGTTGCACATTCGTCACATAAGCGATATAGATGATTCCTAGAAGTTTCCTATACCACCGCGTCTCCATGGCCAAGATTTTCTTTTCAGGTTTTGCTCTGAGATTCCATGTCTTGCAAGCTTAGAGGAAGATGGAAGTAACCAGCACATTCACGAGTCTGACCTTTGATTTCACTGCTATGCTCTTGTCTCTCCAGATTGTATTAAGGCTGGTGAATGAGGCTGTGGTTTGAGCTACCCCTGGCCATTATTTCTGGTTCTGATATGACAGCAACAAAATATTTACATTTGGTGACAATTTCAAGCTCTTGGTGGTTGATGGTGATGTTTGTGGTAATACCCTGGGGATTGTTGGTCATTATTTTAGTTTGTTTTCTGTCCAATGCTACTGTCCTAAAATTTCACAAGGAAGTAATACTAACAAATTCCACATTCAAGTCAACCGTTCACAGTGTGTTGACTCCATTGGCTGTGATGTTAGAATGGCAGGGTTCAAATGTAAAGTCTGATTTATTCATGTAAGAGACGTGCATGAGCAAAGTAGATGTTGGATTAAGCGACCACGACATTGTATGCAAGAAAACAAAGGGACCACGCACACAATAGATTATTCAAGTTGAAAGTGACAGGGGCTCCTCTCCGCGGCTCCTGCTCAGCTTTATTAAGACTGGATGCCCGTGTGAGTGCTCAGAATGGAGATGGGCATGTCAGTAACTGTAGCAGGAAATAAGAATAGCCCCACCGCACGCCACATGAAGTGGCATGCGAACTTCTCAGACTAGACTGGATTGTATATCTGCCCGTGTCTTCTATGAAATCTCCTGACTGCTGATAACTAGAGGTTTAATTTACTACAATGTGAATAATTTAGATTGATCGTGACGGGAATACATTTTTATTTTGACTCCAATAAAATGATTTGATTTTCCGATGCTCGAATAGTTCAATAGCAAATCCATTACACTAGTTGGCAGTGGTGAACCTCTTGTCAGAATCTGGAAGTCCTGAAGAGACAGCAGATATTTGATCTTATGGATAAGGAAAGTTTGATGAAAAAATTTTAATGTTTTTTTTGTGTTAATTTTCAAATTAATATCTTATAAAGTAATTTATATAATTGAAGATATTCAACTTCATTACTAATCAGCAAGTGTAAAAAGTAGTACAGTAATTCCTTGTTTTTTGCCAAGTTTAAGTTCCGAATATAACCTGCAATATGCAAAATACGTGAAGTAAAAAAAAAACTTTATTTCCACTGATATGTATTGAAACCAGAGAAGAAACCCTTTTTACAGGCCAACAACAGATAATAGTACTTTTCTTTGTATAAATACTCTTTTATTATCAAAATGTATTCTTGGAAAAAAATTGCTGTCATGGCAGCTGGGTGGTAAAAACGCATCCCTCCCCATGGAGAGTTTGCATGTTCTCCCTGTGACGGGGTGTTTTTCTTCGGGACTCCAGTTTCCACCCACATTCCAAAAACATGCATGTCTGGATAAATAGCCCGTTCAAATTGTCCCTCGGTGTGAGTGAGTAAGTGAGTTTTCTGTGAGTGTACTGCGACTGGCTGGCGATCTGTCTAGGGTCTCCCCTGCCCACTGCCTGAAGATTGCTGGGATGGGCTCCAGCACCCCCGTGACCCTAATGAGAATTAGTGGTGCAGATAATGGATGGATAGAATCTTGCTGTACTATTGATTCAGAACAGTGTTGAAGTTCAGTGTGTAGGACACTGTCCACTTTTTTACCGATATTTTGTCGCCATCACGTGGACGTCCTTTAAAAGCAAAAACGTGGTGTAAAAATGTTATTGAGAAAAGAACAAACCAAACAACAACAAAAGTACTGAGCCTTATAAAAGTACATTTTTATTAGATAACTTAAATGTTAAATGAAAACTGACAGTTTCAAATTGTGAAGACAAGCACGGCCCACAATGACACTGATAAATAGATTGCACCAGAGGAAATTATAAGGAAAAAAGTTCAGTCAGACACATAGTGACTTAGTTCTTCTGAATCCTTCGAGAGAAGAGGATGGTTGGCTGCTGTCGACTTTTTTTTCCCTTTCTTTTTCTTCTTGTACTCATACACTGGCATGCAAGGACTGTGTGGGGTTGGCATTAGGAGGGACCAGATCATAACCAAACCAAGGTTTCATGTGAATTCGAGGAAAGGCACAGCCAATTCATTGGTACTATGGGTCAGCACTTTAGCAGAGAACATGATATAACCCTTTTGAGCTGCTAGGTAAACGAGACTTTTTTTTCTGCTCACATAATATTGGTGCGAACAAAACGCATATTGCTCGATAATGGTGGAAACACGCAACCATCATCGATCACTTCGGAGAACTGTGATGAACGGCTCATTGAAGGGTCCCATTTTTGAACTGATCTCTAAACTTCAAGAAACGCAAAATTGCGAGACAATTCTCACAAACGCTATAGAAATTCAGCAAGCTCTTTTATGTACGTGTACGTATTAAACTACACTGCTATTGATGCACAGGTAGGGAGAGACGGAGTGCAGAACATAATGCACAAATCGACGTAGTAGCCAAACCACAATATAGCAAGAGATTACTGTACTTTAAATGCTTAGTGGTTAGCACGTCTGCTCCACGGTAACTTTAAAGTATTTGAGGCTAACATGCCCCGGGCCAGAACAAGGTCTAGAGCAGGAGTGGCGAACAAGTGGCTGTAGAGGCGCATGCGGCTCTTGGCCAATAAGAATGCGACTCTTTGCCCCATCATATTTTCTATATAATGCGGCTCTTTGCCTTGTTTCATGTTTAGTTTTTTTATGTGTATTGAGGGTGGACACTTTCCTTGAAATAATCACAAGAACAATACTTGTTGTATTGTAAGGAAAAGAGTGTGTTATGGGAAATAATATGTTTCTAATTGTATGTGTTTGTGTGTGTCTGTCTGCCATGGCAGGTCGGTGTGTGGTGTGGCTCTTTGACTCTCAAAGTTAAAAGAATTGTCTCTCTTTGTCAAACTTGTTCACCACCCCTGGTCTAGAGTATTCCCATATTTATGGGTGGGCACAACCACTATTTGATTCAAACCAAATGTAACTTAAATGTAACTTAAAAACAACCGTACATGTATTAGATAGGGAGATTATGTGAACATTGAAATCACCAATAATTATAACATTGTCCGCATTAATTACTATGTGGGTTAACAATTCCCAAAATATTAAATACGGTCCAGGTGAGCGATACCCAACATCTAAATAAGTTGATGGTGACATATAGCAGAGATTTTCAACCATTGTGCCGCGGCACACTAGTTTGCCGTGAGAGATCGTCAAGTGTGCCATGAGAAATTATCCAATGTCACTTTTTAAACTTTAAGATTTTATAAAACATCTATGAATCATTTTCTGCAAATATTATGTCATTGTCAAGTATCTGTGCTGTAAAAAAATGAGGGTATTGTAAATTATATTGTAATTAAACTTACTGTTCAGTATCATTTTATAACATTTTTGGTTAGTGGTGTGCTGCAAAACTTTTCCTATGTAAAAAAATGTGCCCTGGCTGAAACAAAGGTTGAAAAACACTGACATAGAGGACCTCACAACAAGTGCTTCAAATGTTTTAAAAACAGTAGTGGTACTTTCCGATATAAGAGCAACACCGACAGCTTTCTTACACAGTCGTGCCAAATGCAAACTCACAAAGTTAGGGGGAGAAGCCACATTTAGCGTTACAAAAAAGATGGCAGAGAACAAAACAGTTAGGGTGTGTGGTGCAGGCAATGGAAAACTATGTGAATAGCATGAATTTAGCATAGCGCTAGTTATTTCTAGCAATACAGACTCCACACCCGTAGTTAGAGGCTCGCTAATCACCTTTGACCTGGCCTGCACTAGTTTACCCTTTTTTGGAAGGCTTAAGCAGTAATTTATATTTCTAGAATGAGTGAGAGCATCTACCCAGTTAGGGTAAAGGCCGTCCCTACTCAGCAGGTCAGGTTGGCCCGAGAAAGAAGACCAGTTATCCACTAACCTAAATCCCTGCTGACCACAGAAACTTGCCAGCCACCAGTTGAGCAAGACTAGTCAACTAAACCTCTCGTCATTGCCTCTCGCAGCTAAGGGCCGAAGACAGTTACTCTATGCTGACTCATCTTTCTGGTGAGATTACAGGTCCCAGCAAGATTACAGGCTGAACTTGTACGAGTCTGGATTGTCTCACCGCGGTTAGCAAGCCGTTTAGGTCTAATACTAACAGGACTAGCAGGTTTTCTACAACGCACGCTAGCAGTGCTCTAGCTCACAAACACATCCCTCTAGAAGGGCTGCCTGCCTACGGTATCAGGAACAACCTTTACAACAACCTATACTTACTTGTGAGCAGTCGGAAGCCGAACAGCGTCTTAGCAGCCAGGAACGTGAGGGGTTTCTCCTTCACCGAAGCTCGGCAGCGATGCGACGACAAAATATTGCGCAAGGCACATACCTTACGTCAATCGTCCGAGATACTTATCTTAAACTTTCAGCTGTTTAGGATGAAAAATCTCCCTCCAGAATTCTGACACAAGCAACGCAAAACTGCTGCCTCTCGATAACTCGTAATTGGTAAAAAAAATAACTAAATATTACACAATGGCCCTTTAAAAACTTCTCATGTTTAATTTCCAGTTCTGAATTGGAAATGGGCAAAACCAGAAATCAATTACTGAACATATATTGGCAGCCAAATAATATGAGCAGATAAATTAATTGCGAGTAGTGTAAACATATTGTAAAAGTGGACATTGATCTGCTTGCTTTGCATTATATGAGCTGTCATTGGTCTTGACCATACCAGCTGGGCCCGAGGGGAATCAGCACGCGTTCTTTCGAAAGATTGTAATACGGACGCATTTTATTTGCCAACGCGGCGAGGACCTTTTATTGGAAAATAAATTGGAATGGACCTTGGCCAGTTATTTCAGACTATGAGTTGATTTTGTATGTAAACATTCATGAACAACTGTGGCGTTTCATTAGCTTTAATTTCATTTGCACAGTTCCACTTTAGAGCTGAAATTAGTTGGTTGAGTCCCTCTCATGGCCAACTGTGCTGATGAGGAAATGAAATGCTTTTAGAATGTGCTTATATGTGTCTAAATTCTTTTGAGCGTGTGTCACCGCAGCATACACGAAAAAAAAAAACTGACAGGAATAACATTTTCAGAGGATTTTGAGTGATCATCTTTGGGAGATCCCTTTGGTCTGTATATAACAGTTACATTGATAAAGGGTAAGACCTCAATCATGGTTGACTGCATTCGAATCAGGAAAGCTTTCTGTTAATCGAGTTGCTTAAACTACGGTCAGCTGCAGAATAGGGAGCTATTGACAACAGAATACAGTCCATCTTTGTAGTGAGGCTATCCGTTTGGGTTCACTAAGGTGTTGGGCCTCCAGTGGCCGTAAAGATCAATAAACGTGTGGTTTTCAACAGATTACGCATGGCTCCATCATGCATCCATACCCCTGAGGTTGAAGGCCAATCAGAGGTCCCATTGCCAGCTAATCGACTCAGACTCAATGGGAAATTTAATCCTCTTCTTTTGAGATCAGAGTGAGGAGTCCTATAGTTTTTTTCAGAAGTTTTATTTGACTTATTTATTTATCATGATTCTCGTTTGAAGATTAACTAAACTTTGAGATAACGCAATTAACAGGATGTGTCCAAAGAATTATATTGAGGTTAGCAGAGGATGACAGCCGTATCAACATTCATATACTAATATCATCCATAGTCACTGTTTTAGATTTAATCTGGTCTTGAATACTGAAGTCTGTCATTACAAAAGGATGCACCGAATTTAGGTTGGGTTCACTAAGGTGTTGGGCCTCCAGTGGCCGTAAAGATCAAATACCCTGGGTGGTTTTATCTTTACGATGATTCAAAGCTTCAATTTGAAACGACTTAGTATGTTAGCCAATTGCAATTTGTTAAAACTCAATTAAGAAAATACAATTTAGTAAATTGGATATGTAAACTGTAAGATAATAAATTGCATGAAGATATATATTTTTTTAACTGTGCAACCTGTTCCCTGTTTGATCATTACTGACACAACATTTTTGGGATTTATTTTGCGCTAATTTAACATGTGTTCATGCTTAAAGAGTGAGGGTATAAGGGTTAACAAGTGTCGTAATAAAGTTTAAACATTTAAAGGTCAGATGCTTAAATTTGCATCTACATAAGACATTGTACACTAAACACCATATACACGATAAAGTCAAGTCATGTTTATTTGTGACACCCTTAACCACAAGGAGTCTCAAAGGGCTGCACAGACCACAGATGATTGCAAACCACAGACTTTTATTATACAATTATTTCACAAGTCTGTGAGTATTTAACACTCTTGTACTGAGATGCAGCAGATAACCTAGATATTCTACATGTGTTTTCCCAGAAAAGAAAAATACATACATTTATGATTATGACAATCAGTAGCAGATGGGTAATTTTTTGAATAGCTGTACCAGATTTTATAATTTCCGTAATCTTTGACAGAAATTGCCCACAATTGTGCAAATGTGACATGGTAAAATTAGCCAGGCTGAAATAGCTTTTTTTCAAAGAAATAATTTACACAGAACTATGAAATGAAACATAAGTGTACTCACAGAGTGAACGCGCAACAAACTAGTTAAAGCCGAGCGTCTGAGACATACTGTATCATGACTTCCGAATGAAAGAAAAAGACACATTTTCAATGGGACAGCAGTGACATCATCAAGTTGCCTCCAAAGGCACAACATGTTTAAAAACAGAGATTTCTGCACAGTACGCAAAAAAAATATGTTTAGTGAAAATGGTATCTAAATCAGAATATTATACTGAAGTATTGGAGCTAAAAAATGTAAAATGCCATCAAATTCTACAGGTTGACAGGTATGGCAATGTAAAAATACTGCGAACATCTTTTGTCAGGCCCTACTATAGCCTGCTGCATTTTTTAACACTCTTAGTTGTATGCACAAATCCATAGTTTTTGTTAAATCATGATGAAATGATTAAACCCTGCAATAAATGAAATATTAACTTATTTCTGCATCGTGTTGCATATTTGAAGAGGGTCATATATTGTGAAGAGCACCCTCTATTGGAATTGCAACATTGGCCTGGGTAATAGAATGATAATGATTGTCCTATAGTTTTTGGCAAAATGAATAACGTTTGGTAAAAGTCCGTAATTTAAACTGTAATTGCATGACCTGAAAACTGGAGAAAATAGGGGCTCTAATGCAACGAAATTGCAAGTTCCAGACTAACATTCAGGAGACGAAGAAGGTAACAAGGACCAGCTAATCATTTCGCAGGGAATAGCGGCTCACAGAGCAAAAGCGGAGGGACTGATAACTATCGTAATAATTATCGATATGGACTGGTAAGAAATGTTTTATCATGATAACAGCTTTTGTCGAATCGCCTACGCCTACTTTGTGGGTTTGGAAGGTAACAAATGGATGACCTGAGACTAGAGAACGAGACTCAGTGCAGTGTCATCACAGCTTAGGTTTGAGGACACCCTGAGGGTTTCTCTATGAGTCAATGCAATGTCATCGGAAGTGTCAGGCCACATTGGTGGTGTCATTGTATTAGTTTTCCAGGCGTCAAATCACCATACGCACAATGCACTGGCCGTTTTGGGGGAAATAAACACCAAGACACCGTCGTTATTTGGCGTAAGGAAGAGGTTACGATTTACAAAGTGCTGCAGCGTGAAGTGTGTTGAGACAAAAAACAAAAAACAAAAAAACAAACTGAAACCCATCGATTGCAGCCCAAATTGCTCCAGACAGCTAAAATATGCACTTTGTATATTTTATTTGAAGGCTGTGTTGGGTTAGAGGTTCTGTGCCTTAAAATTGCTGCTGGGGGAATAAAACTAGTCCGTATCAGAGTCAGGTTTGAGATTAGGATCTGCCGCTTGTGCACTTGACTCAAATATTCTCTCACTATCATCGTAGATTCATAATTTCAGATAAAGATCAGATACCATACATTGAATTTCATTTTAACCGTGTGTTTTCAATTCTTTTCTGGTACGCCTTTTTGGGAAAAGACAACAAACCCAATTCCCCAAACCCCCTGCCGTGAATATAAATAGCTTCATTTATCTACAATTTATAGTCCCCCTTACAAAGATGTAATTAGAAAACATAAACACGTTTATGATTTAGGCTGTAAAATAATGATCTTTCCCTCCTTGAATGAGCAGCCGCTGTCAGCGGAACGCACACACAGATGATAAATTGTGCGGCGATCGCAGATTTCACCCCTGACCTTAAATGTCGGGCATTTTTCAAAATGGCCATTATATTCCCTCATTAATCCTTCCACAATCTTCACATAAATAAAGCAGATTTTTCCAGCATTGGGTTTGCCCCATTGGCAGAAGAAACTACTGTATTTTATGGACTATTAGGCACACCTTAAAACCTCAGTTTGGAGATTTGGAGAAGTGCGCCTTACAACTCCGTGAGCCTTACATACTACACAGTAGGGTGGATACGATTGGAAATGCATACGGTAATTATGGATTTCCATAACTACATACAGTGCATCCGGAAAGTATTCACAGCGCTTCACTTTTTCCACATTTTGTTATGTTACAGCCTCATTCCAAATTGTATTAATTTACTCTCTTATCTCAAAATTCTACACAAAATACTCCATTATGACAATGTGAAAAAGTTTTTTTTTTTTTACTAACTAAGAAATCACATTTACATAAGTATTCACAGCCTCTGCCATGAAGCTCAAAATTGAGCTCAGGTGCATCTTTTTTTCCACTGATCACCCTTGAGATCTTTCTACAGCTTAATTGGAGTCCACCTGCAGTAAATTCAGTTGATTGGACATGATTTGGAAAGGCACACAGCTGTCTATATAAGGTCCCACAGTTAAGTGTGCATGTCAGAGCACAAACACCAAGCATGAAGTCAAAAGAACTGTCTGTAGAACTGCGAGACAGGATTGTCTTGAGGCACAAATCTGGGGAAGGATACAGAAAAAAATCTGCTGCTTTGAAGGTCCCAATGAGCACAGTGGCCTCCATTATTCGTAAATGGAAGACGTTTGTAACCACCAGGACTCTTCCTAGAGCTGGCCGGCCTTCTAAACTGAGCGATCGGGGAAGAAGGGCCTTAGTCAGGGAGGTGACCAAGAACCCGATGGTCACTCTGTCAGAGCTCCAGCGTTCCTCTGTGGAGAGAGGACAGCCTTGCAGAAGGACAACCATCTCTGCAGCAATCCACCAATCAGGCCTGTATGGTAGAGTGGCCAGACGAAAGCCACTCCTTAGTAAAAGGAACATGGAAGCCTGTCTGGAATTTGCCAAAAAGCCCCTGAATGACTCTCAGACCATGAGAAACTAAATTCTCTGGTCTGATGAGACAAAGATTGAACTCTTTGGTGTGAATACCAGGCGCCATGTTTGGAGGAAACCAGGCACCGCTCATCACTAGGCCAATACCATCCCTACAGTGAAGCATGGTGGTGGCAGCATCATAGTGTGGGGATGTTTTTCAGGAGCAGGAACTGGCAGACTAGTCAGGATAGAAGAAAAAATGAATGCAGCAATATACCAGCTCAGTAGCCTAGATGGTAGTGTGCCCGCTTTGAGACTGGGAGGTCGCTGGTTCGCGCCTCAGCCGAGACATACCTAATTGGTATAATGGCGGCGCCCTCTGTTGGCTGCGGCTGCATCGACTCGCTACAACGGGTCAGGTGTATCGACATTTCGTTCTGTGTACATTGTTACAAAGAATGACAATACAAAGGAAATTATTATTATTATTATTATATAGAGATATCCTGGATGAAAACCTGCTCCAGAGCGCTCTTGACCTCAGGCTGGGGCGAAGGTTCATTTTTCAGCAGGACAACGACCCAAAGCACACAGCCAAGATCTCAAAAGATTGGCTTCAGAACCACTCCGTGAATGTCCTGGAGTGGCCCAGCCAGAGTCCAGACTTGAATCCGATCGAACATCTCTGGAAAGATCTGAAAATGGCTGTGCACAAACGTCTCCCATCCAACCTGATTGAGCTTGAGACTTATTGCAAAGAAGAATGGGCAAAACTGCCTAAAGATAGGTGTGCTAAACTTGTGGGATCATATTCAAAAAGACTTGAGGCTGTATTTGCTGCCAAAGGTGGATCAACAAAGTATTAAGCAAAGCTGTGAATACTTATGTAAATGTGATTTCTTAGTTTTCTATTTTTAATAAATTCAAAAAAAGTACAAAAACTTTTTCACATTGTCATAATGGAGTATTTTGTGTAGAATTTTGAGATACGAGATTAAATTAATACAATTTGGAATGAGGCTGTAACAAACAAAATGTGGAAAAAATAAAGTGCTGTGAATACTTTCCGGATGCACTGTACATTTTTTGGGTTAAATACCGTATTTGTGCAATGATTGATCAATTGATAACCTAATTTGCTCAACAGTGTATGCAACGGGATTCAAACCCGGGTTGTCACAGTCAGAGTGCCATAATTTTACCATTGAACCTTCAATGGTAAAGATGACATACGACAAGGCATTGTCTCCCACTATTTCTACTTAGGGTGCCAGAAACACTAATTTTCTTGATACTTTTTTGTTTTGCTTTCTGATAGGTTAAACCGTCTCACTACTTCTTTACATGTGCGTCAATAACCTCAAGGTGTAGAAGCTTTTTTGAAAGGTATTAAAAAAGTCTATGAAAGTCTTGAATTTAACTTGCCTTATGCTGAAGGAACCCTGTGCGAGTTATTCGGGTGCATACAGTCGTGTTTCCCATGGGGGCAATGCCGGTTAGTAACGCTACATAATGTGTTCTGTATTGCACAATTTCTTGTGAATTGAGATGTGTCAAGAACTAATGTGTTGCTATGAAAGGGAATTTTTTTTAATTTAATGATGGATCTTGCTCAGTGAAAACTGTATTTGTTGCATTTGGATTTAGATATGAGCTATAAGGTATTTTTATTTGTGTTTACAGTTTCACACGTTGCTTTGGTACTGGGTGTAAACAAAAGAGAGAAGAAAAATACTTTTTTACAACAACCATTCAATCAGATCAGATCAACACCTGTTTTTGCTCCCGTCTTTTCCCCTGCTTTGACTGTTTTTTTGATCCTGACCACGTCTACTCTCCTTTCCTGGCTTTCCACTTGTTTCTGATCCCGACTACGTTTTCTGCTCTGACCCGTTTTTTCTGTTCCCGACACCGCCATCGCTCGCCACGGAAGTCCCACTTCCGCGTTCAAAACGACTTGCTTCCCGCGACCAGCGATCACTGGATCGTGGGTGCAATCCTTTCCTTTCTCCCAATAAAACTGAGAGAAACGTAACACAAATGGGTCCTGTCTCCGTTTTGGTTGTGACAGGGGATTAAGTAACGGCTGCAATTTCACCTAATGTAGCTGAGTGAGATTACAATTTCTTCCTTACAAATCTACAAGTAAAAGTAAAGAGTATAATGAAATAAAAATACTCCCAGAAGTAAAAAATGGCCTGATACCTACTGAAGTAAATGTAAATTTAAATCGTTAATACCCACCTTTATGCATATGTTCAATAAGGCCAGCATACTTACAAATACTCAAATACTAAGCAGTTATAGTAATACCACATTTTTATTAATGATCAATACTTATTCAATTGCATTTTGTTAAATGATAATTGCCTTAAAAATATTTTCAACCAAAAAACGCTGCTCTCAAATCTTTTTGGGAGATAAAAATCCAAATATGTAAATTATCTTCATCCATTCTGTAATATGACTTTTGTTGTTTGTCAGCTCTGTATATACAGGTTCTATGCAACTTTCGATGATGATTGGTCGAGAACAAGTTGTAAGTACATTACAATGTTCCATCAGCTCCCAAAACAACATCTAAATCATGGGTGTAATGGTAAATTCTTGTGCCAGCTGGCTGCTGAAATTCTTGTACACACGCCCGGGCTACTAAGAACTGCAATACCCAACATTGACCTAAAAAAGAACATAGGCTTGAAAAAAAAATTAGCATTCACTGGAAAAAATGAGCCTCCGCTGCCAGTTGAAAGTACTTATAGAAGTGTTACCTTTACCTTTGGTCTTGCATACTATCAAACAACCACGGTCAGTTTGTTATTTTAATATTTGCACACGATTGAGCCTGTTATCAAATAACATTTTTGTCAATTGGGCTGTCTGGTGGTTTATAACAAAAGATGGAGTCCTTCATTCTCGAGCTTCATGCCCATGAGAACGAGTTAGACTTCTGCTATTCTTTAGCTGGCCCCCTTCCATTTTGATATGCTTGCTATGAGGTTAATTGTGTGTTTTGGTATCTGTTGCACGTCTCTGCTTGTGGTTCTGAAATACTTGTCAGCGTGCAGCCTCCTGAAAGTTTTGCCGTTAGAAAATGAGTGTGGTGGGGAAAACACATCGCGCATTAATCTCCTCGACCCATTAGTCAAGACAGTGGGATAAATCACGATCTCCCGGAGAATGAGAATGCATTTACACTCTGCGGATTCATATCGAGTATCCACTTCAGGCGTCGGATGGAAGCTTCTTCTGTCAAGAGAGGAGACAATATCCCTTTGTTCTGGCCCTGCAGAAGATCCAACTTGTTGCTGGGGAAACCAGCAAGTCAGGTGCCTCCATGAAGCACAATGGCGGAGATGAGAGCCCACAGGTGGTCGGGTTGCAAAGAGATGCCGGATCACTCATCAGAGCGAGTTGGAAAGGAGGGGAGACCTTAATGAGCACAACTCGTGGGCTTTTCCAATTTCACAAAGCTTACCTTCAGGCTGCATCATTCAAGAGAGCGTCCTACCTTTTTTATTTGACTTTTTCATGTCGACACTGCCGAATAAACGCTGTACCTTTTTCTTTATTATAAGAGCTCTTGATTAAGCCGATCATCAAAAGATGTCACCGGCAAATTCCGCAATTTCAGTATGGGGGAGCATCCAACATCTAGAGAGCAAGTTTAATCATCATTTATATGGGAATTGATTAATAATCAAACCTTATCTGTCTATCTAACTCAATATAAGCTCCTGGTGTATATTTCCAATTCAATTGTATACATCGGATGTTATATGGGGTGGTTGATAGACATTGTTGGCCGATAAATAGAAAAAAAAAGAAAAAAGAATAAACGTATAGCGTACAGCAGTGTTTTTCAACCAGTGTGCACCAAGGTTCCGTAAGACCATATCTAGTAAGATAAGATATACCTGCAAATAAGCATGCCATTAGCATGTTTGCTTTATTCTGGTGATCAGCTGAAAAACTATAATTCAGTGTCATCAGTAGGTAGCACCAGATTATCGTTATTTTTTTTTCATATATTTCATATTTTACTTTTCTGCTAAAGATGAAGTATAACGGACATATACTTAATAAAGTGATATATATATATATATATATATATATATATATATATATATATATGTATATATATATATATATATATATATATATATATATATATATATATATATATATATATATATATATATATATATATATATATATATATGTATATATATATATGTATATATATATATATATATGTATTACCACAAATAAATAATAAAATAAACTGAAGAAAGTAAAGTTATTGCACACAATTCTGCTGGTTTTAATTATTATTATCAATTATCAGTTTATTTATTTATTATTATTTTTTTTTTAAAGAAACACAAGATGAAAATAACCTTAAGCTTTTCACTAAAGCTTGAAAAATATGTTAAAAATAAAATAGAATACAAAAATACAGCAACATTATTACCAGAAATAAATCACCTGTACCTGAGCCACTGTCACCATAACATAAGAAAAGCATGATATTGTTGATTTAGGCAACATAATAAATGAAGCTTCAAAAAACCTGAACTGGTGCTGAGAATCAATTTTTAAACTGTTTCAATTTTTTTAAATAGAAAAGAAAAAATACAAATAAACATGAATATTTTAAAATTTAATTGCATGCATTATTACAAAAATACATTTTTTTTTAAAAAAGAGGGAAAATCACAACCAACCAACCTACAGCCCTAAATTTACCCAACTATAAACCTCCCATCTTGTGAATTTTCCTTCAATCTTGAAATATATAACATAGTGATGCGAGTTCAATAATGTGTAGAAAACTGCAACAAAAAGGGGAGGGAGAGGAATTTTAAAAATACATAAAATGTGGTCCTCATGTTTTACAAAATGATGTAAAGTGTAACAACCATCAGTGTAACAGTTCTAACCTTCAAAAAAGTTCTTCTAAATCCAGTCGCATATCAAGTGTACCGTTTCAAACAGGTCCGATGATTTCTATATTTTTTCCTCAAGTTTGGCACAATCGGGGCCTCACAGCAAGAAGATTTGACCTACGTATGTTGCCTTGAACTTGAAAGCTCCTGTCCCAAAAAAATGCACTGTGCACAGCACGCGTATGTACTGACAAATGGCGAGTCAAAGGGGGGAAGTGATGTAGGGCCCAGATTCCCTGTAACCCTAAACAGGATAAGAGGATGGATGATGCCCTGCAAGACACTCGGATCGATTCGTGTAGCCTCTGCAGTCCATTCAAGTCAATGAATATAGAGTGACTGCAACCATTACAAAAATGGCATTTTTTTTACCCAGACAGATGCAATTAAATAACTTATAAATCTGCTTTAACATCACATTGTAATGCAGTTAACTGTAAATGATTGAGATTACTGAATCAAATAATGCAATCATGACAATTAGGTCTCCCTCCCACTCAGTACTGAAACCAGCGTTTGTGTGAGCATTTATTCTTAATTGGCAATTAGGGACACTTTCTATCAATAGCACTTGTCCTTTAAAATGAGTCACTGGGAAAGTATCTTCATTATCTCAAGTAACTTGTGGCAAAAAGTCTCCCAGTTCATAACAGCAAAGCATCCACAGTCTCAATAAAAAGGAAGACAGCTTCGTGTACTACTTTATGGAGCCTAATCGGGCACAAAAGGTTGGAACTTGGAAAAAAAAAATGCATTTGGTAATCTTGAGTTTTAAAAATTAAAGTAATGAATTCCAGTAATATAAGGGTTTTTTCACAAACATCTTTGATTCATTTTCATGTTTCTATTTCTCATCGTCTATATATTTTTACGGAGACAAATGTTTTTTTCCAGACCAGCAGATGGCCTGGCATTGCTGGGCATTGTACTTGGATTAGTTTTTTTTCGCTGTGGTTTGTTGAAACATATGCATAAGAAACAATTGCATCAATCGAGGTCTTGGTTCTGATAAGAGATTGTATTCGGCTGCTTGGAGTGGTTGGTGGCAGGTAGCTGCATTACCCAATTTGGCTACCAGAGGAAGGCAGACTCCATCAAAGCAGATAATTTATGACTTTGTTGGTATTTCTTGACTGTGCTTTGACATGAAACCTTGCAAAAGACAATTGCAGAGGCCTAAAGTACAACTAAGCCTCTTGGGAGCCCTTCAATCACATAAAAACACGCGTATCAACTTGTATCTCACAAATCAGGATTCATACACTTGTTTTATTGTATTTTTAAGTGTCTGGAGTGTACACGTATATATATATATATATATATATATATATATATATATATATATATATATATATATATATATATATATATATATATATATATATATATATATATATATATATATATATATATATATATATATATATACATATATATATAGGCTTTATACTCATTTTTGAGCTAGGCCAATTCCTTTATAACAGTTTTATTCAAAACAAACAAAAAAACTATCTTTACAATTTGGCACTCAGTGACCATGCTTTTTTAAATGTATTCGTATACTAAAGAGTTAAAAAAGTTACACAGTGGTGGGGTTTATTAGTATTGTTAGAAAATAGAATCAGGAGGCAGACCTGGTTTGCGTGTCGATTCGGAACCGTGATTTTTATCCTCATCGCGCACCATTAATTTGAGCATCAACTCATTAGCCACATATAATTGACAATAAATTTCCTTTAGGGATGTTTTCGCCGGTGCGACTTTGATATCCCCATGAGTCACCTGCAGCAGCCTGAAAATTCCTAGCTTCTCTGCTTGGCCTTTTGCCGCTTCGAATCCATCTTTAGATCCCAGCTTGTGTGCAGTTGCCAAACAGCCTCCACTATTCACCGTGGCAACACTTAGTATTATGAAGTGACTGTGTGAGAAGCTAAAGTTCAAACATGCCAAGGGAGGTGGAATTTGCTCGAAGGCTACAACGTATTGTGGCGTTAAGTACAATATGATTTGTATCAAACCGGGGGCGCTGGAGGTACTTGAACATTTTTGCATTTATTGATTGTCCTTCCCCTTTAAGCAGAACCTCTCGTGAATACACAACTTTTTATTTTATTGACATAATGTCAGTTATTTGATGTGCTAAGATGCGTGACACTTTAGCTTGCAGATGATGCTTCGTGTACTCCAAATTACTCACAAGCCTAATGAAGATAATCACAGTCAAAATGCTAACGGGCACCACTTTATCAACGTAATCATTTTTACCAAATGTTTTTCTCTCCTTGATTCTTAGAGGCACGCTAAATTTGTTTTTACTGCAGCTGCATATTTTGAAAGAAAGCTGTCGTTTTTTTTCATTCAGGCCAAAGAGCATGGTTACAAGCAGGTGAAGATGTAGGCTATCCTGAGACGTATCAAATTACAGCAGCGATATAACCGAATTTCTCCCAAAAGAAAATCCATCAAAATGCAAAGTTTGGTTGCAAGGGCCACTTCAACGTGATTACAAGGCAGGAAGAATCTTGAAAATCGAACAGTGTTGTCTCGAAAAATGTGCTTCATGTGGGTTTGATTGTATCCAACTGGAGTAAAACATAGATTTTGTGATGCTGATTTCACATCAGATGTTGTCAGGTCCCCACTGCCATTTGTTTGTATTCATAATGGCTACATGAAGGCAATATCGAAGTTTAAGTCATTCGAGTTTCAGGTAAAATCTGAACCAAATTTTAAATGCCAAGTATTTCCAGCGTTGGAATATTCTGTTACATGCACGGACAACCTTATTACACAATTACACATTATGTTCACACTTACCTCCTTACCTATGCGTTAAAGCACAATTTTACCCATGCCACAACCATACTCAAGGAACTAAGTGTATATGTCTCCCGCTGCGCCAAAACGTTATGACTGCGTTGTCCTTAGGGTTTACTTGCGCTTTTTGTTTACTGAGACTTACACTATGTTTAACATATAAAGTACAGGTATCCATTTTTGGCCTGCTTTTCCATGCAGAACTATTATCACATTGGTGCAGTAGATTATATATATATATATATATATATATATATATATATATATATATATATATATATATATATATATATATATATATATATATATATATATATATATATATATATATATATATATATATATATATATATATATATATATATATATATATATATATATATATATATATATATATATATATATATATATATATTATATTAACTGACATTGTGTTACCAATTATTCTGGAAAGTGGTATGCTTGTTACAATAATAAAAGAATAAACAAATCTTAATTCGAACATGATGACTTAAAGGAAGGTTGATGTGTTAGCCTTGAGTGAAACAAAGTGAAAGGAAAATGTTAATTACAGCTTGGAGGTATGTATGGTAGAAAGTCTGGGGTTACGGGTGGACATGCTAGAGAGGGAGTGGCTGTGCTTTTGAGTAAGAAAGCAAAGGAAAAACTGGTGAAGTGGAAAGAGATATCTTCCAGATTGATGTGGGTGAGTTTAAAGTGGGGTGTAGAAGTATGGATGTTTATAAGTGCATATGGACCTGGTTCAGAAAGAAGTGCTGAGGAGAGAGAGGAGTTCTGGAAGGATTTGTCCGAATGTGTGGCAAGTGCGAAAGGAGGGTGGAAAGTGGTAATGCTTGGTGACCTGAATGCTAGTGTGGGTGATGGAACGGTTTAAAATGTAATTGATAGATATGGAGTACCAGGAAGAAATGAGAGTGGGAAGAAATTGATTGAGTTATGTGTGGAAAATGAGTTGGTGATTGGAAATACATTGTTTGAAAAGAGGGACGTGAATAAGTATACCTTTGTCAGAGTGGATGGTGGTGAGATGGTGGACAGAGCACTGATGGATTGGTTAGGAAAGGGAAGTTAAGTAGATGGTTGGATGTGCATATTTACAGAGGTGAAATGAGTGGTATGTCTGATCATTTTTATGTGGAAGGAAAACTGAGAATGGATGGATCGTGGAGGGCTAGTTATAAGAGGAGTTTGAGAGAAGAGGTGAAAATGCCAGAGTTGAATAAGGCAGAAAAGGAAAGAGAGTTTAAAGAGAAGATAGGGGAAGAGTATGAACAGATTCGTAGAAGAGAAGTGGAGAGAAGGAAATGGAATGGAAGTGGTTTAAAGAGGCAGTGTTAAGGAGTGCGAAAGAAGTATGTGGAATGAGAAAAGTTGGTCGAGGTATTAGGAAAGAAAGTGAATGGTGGAATTATGAGGTCTCAGAGGCTGTGACAGAAAAGAGACGTTCTTTTAGAGTGGCTGTAAGATAAGAGTGGTGATGCATATGAAAGGTATAAAGTAAAGGAAAGGTTGGTAAAAGCGGAAGTAGAAGTAGAAGCAGCGTAAAGATAAGCAAATGATGAATGGTGTCGAAAGATAGGAGTGAAAGGAGAAAAGTGTTCTTGAAATAAGTAAAAAGAGTAAGAAAGAGCGAGTCTGGAAAGGAAGAGAAAGTGAAAGATAAGGATGGTAGAGTGCTGGTTAGCGGTAGTGCAGTCAGGACGAGATGGGCAGAGCATTTTGAAGAGTTGCTAAATGTGGAGGATGGGAGAGAAGTGAGAGTCGAGGCGATCGTTGGTATGGAGAGAATGCCCGTGTTGTGTGATTTAAATGTGAAGCCTGTGGAAACATGGGAGTTTCAAGAGGCAGTGAAAGAAATTAAAGGGGGAAGGCGCCTGGGTTGGATGGTTGTACTGCTGAACGCTTGAAAAAAGATAGCACAGCTATGATTGACTGGTTAGTACGCTTGTTGAATGTATGCTTTTTAAGTGGTGTGGTTCATGTTGATTGGTGTAGTGCATGTGTGGTGCCATTATATAAGGGTAAAGGTGATAAGTATGAATGTAGCAAATCGAGAGGTATAAGTTTTTCGTCCGCGCTGGGTAAGCTGTATGGAAGAGTCCTGATTAAGAGAGGGAGAGGAAGAACAAATGAGGTGGTGATGGAGGAGCAGAGTGGTTTCAGGAAAGTAAGAGAATGTGTGGAACAGGTGTTTGCAGTACGAAACATATGCGAGAAGTATTTAGCAAAAGGTAAGGATGTTTATTTGGCTTTCATGGACTTGGAAAAGTCGCATGACAGAGTTAATAGAGAGGCGTTGTGGCAAGTGATGGTAATGTATGGAGTGGGTGGAAAGTTGTTGGAAGCATTGCAGAGTTTTTATGTGAACAGCAGAGCATGTGTAAAAGTAGGGAGTGAGACAAGTGAGTGGTTCCCTGTGTTGACTGGTGTGAGACAGGGGTATGTGATGTCACCATGGCTGTTTAATGTGTACATGGATGGTGTGGTGAGAGAGGTGAATGCAAGAGTATTTGGCAGAGGTGTAGAGATGATCGATAACAGTGGAACGGTGTGGCAGGTAAGTCAGTTGTTGTTTGCAGATGACACAGCGCCTGTGGCTGATTCTGAGGAAACATTGAGAAGGTTGGTAATGGAGTTTGGAAGAGTACGTGATAGGCGTAAGTTATATGTGAATGTTGGGAAGAGTAAGGTGATGAAGTGGGCATGGCGTTAGAAATAAGGTTGCATGGACAGGTGATGGAAGAACTTGAAAGCTTTAGGTACTTGGGTTGTGATGTGGCTGCAGTTGGTGGAATGGAGTGCGAGGTATTGCACAGAGTGAATCAAGCAAGCAAGGTTTTGGGTACTCTGAGGAGAGTGATGAACAACAAGAGCATGAGTATGGATGTTAAGAGGGGACTGTATGAGAGTGTGATTGTACCGACTGTTGTATGGTGCAGAGATTTGGAGCCTGAATGCAGATTTGAGAAGGAAATTAAATGTTTTAGAGATGAAGTGTTTGAGGAGTATGTTAGGAGTGACAAGATTGGATAGATTGAGAAATTAAATTGTGAGCGACAGAACTGGAGTAGTAGTGGAACTGACCAAGCGTGTGGATAAGAAAGTACTCGGTTGGTTTGGACACATGGAGAGGATGGATGAGGAGCGAATGTTGAAGGGGATCTAAAGAGCAGAAGTTAATGGAAGGAGACCAAGAGGAATGCCACGATTGACGTGGATGGATGGTGTTATGAGTGCAGTGCAGGAAAGAGCTCTAAATTTAGTGGAGGCTAGAGCTATTGTTGGTGATAGGAATGAGTGGAGAGTTTTTGTAAAAGGATAGTGGGATGTTTGGACGGGTTCTAAGGGATGGGAAGGGCACCTATATGATGCGGCAGGGGTAAACCAGTGAAAGCTGTTCGACCCTGCTGTTGAACAAAAGAGTGTGTTGTGTCACCCTGACCTGAGTGACATGGCCGCTTTCTTGTGTCCCATTTCATCCTGAAGGAACGAGAGCATGACCAACTTAGGTGCCGAGGTGCCGAACTTGTTTGGGTGTTTGGCAATTGGGTTGGTCATGGTCCAAAAATGTTTGTGTGTGTTTTTTTCTATTTTTTTCCCTTTTATTTTCTTTGTTGTTGTATGTGTTTTGTCCTGCTGTCGGTCACTCCTCTTGAGGGATACGACCAAAATAGATTGATAGAATAATTCGAGCAATCTCTTATCAGTTGGAAAATACATCGATTATGACATTGACAACAAAAATCCCAAGCTTAGTCCGTAAATGTTTTTATCAACATAATTAGAAACTTTAGCAATGCCTTGAATTCAGAGGGAATTCCCTGCCTAGCACCAAGCATTGTTGTTGTTACATAAAGGTAACAAATATGTGGCCATCTGATTGGCTGCCATGTTTAATACTCAAGTGAGAGGATGAATGATAAGCTGATATTTTTTTTAATTTCACGCCATGATCAATCAGTACTATCGCCACAAAGAACTGGTACATTGTGAGTAAAGTAACGATGACACTGATTGAGACAATCTTACAAGACCACAATGTTGCCAATATTTGGGTTTTGAACAGGTTATCCTTTGCATATAAACATTATCGATTATATTCGAAACAGACTATTGGATTATGTAACATAATGTAAACATGCAAATAAATGAAGGCCTTATCCCGTGAATATTTCGATTTGCAATGGTTGAGTTTCTCATTTAATCTTCCAAGTACTCATACATATACACACATTTGAGTAATCGATTACTTGAGCACAAGCTTATCTGGACTATTCTTATCCTACTGAGCATTGTGGGACTTGTAGTTCTGAGACAAATAATTCAAGTTAGTTCTGGTGTACTCCATTTATTTTTAGTGTATGCCACAGTTGTATCCATCCATATGAAGTGCAAGTCAATGTGTTTGGCAAGCTAAGTATACGCACACCTTGTAAACCCTTTTTGAGCAACCATCGTAATATTGAATTGATTTTGGTGAGTAACATGAATGGAATCGTCATTTATTTAACACCAATTGTTAATTGTGGAAACTACATCTAATTCCATAATGTCTCTCATGATTCACCTTTGTAATTAAAATACTCTTAGACACCTTGCAAATGTGATATTGGTCTGTCTCTTGGCATCTGATTTAAATTGGAATGCTCCGAAAATCTCACTTCTAATCCTTTATTACTATTGCCTGCATGTAAACGTAATGACTGATCCCGTAGCACAATTATGTTAAAGTGTTCTAGTGGGAGTGGCATTCGAAACTACTTCAATTTTGAAGTATTCTTGACTCACAAAGCTTTGTTTCTCTCTGGAATGACGTTAACAGCATTCAACACTCAGATACAAAACTCTGGAAACATATTATCAGTTGTATCTTGAGAACTGTATGTCAGCTCAGAAAGATTCCGTTGTCAGGAGGAGACTGAGCTATGAGCTGGGATTGAGGAGGTGAGCCCGCATTCCCTGCACCATTAGAGGAGAAATGGGCCTGGCCACGAACGCTCTGTGAAGTGTGAGGGCAGAGACGGGCAAATAATTGGGATGCAGGTCAGCCTGTTGCAGGTGCACATCTGATAATGAATGTGTCAGACTATCCATGCTCTAGGTATAGGCGACCGGGAAAAAAAAAAAACAATGCACCCGTGCCTGCTCTTTGGCTAACAATGCGTCGACGTCAGATTACCAGATGGCAGCTCAATGTGTGGCGTGCAAAAGATTCGCCACCAAGAAGTGCACAAACGGCGCTCGTTTTAAATTGAATTATTTTTTTCTGACCCTCGAAATCCAATACGTTATTATGTTTTGCCCAGGACTAAAAATAAAGTAATCTAGCGGGCTACAAAAAATGTGAAAAGAGATGTGGAGTGCACTTTGCAAAACTGAAAAATCAATAAAGCCATTTGTAATGTGAGATCTTGTGCATCTAAAGGAAAACATTTGCTAACACTTAGTCATAAAGCTGCAGGCTATGCTTTCTTCCTAGCATGGGTTTAGCTCCTGTCATACCTGGTGTGAGCGCTCCAGAGCAAAGCCGTCGGGGTGTTCAAGGCTCTACTTGTCTCCACGGGGACTCACTGTTGCAAGCGTGATAGAAGACACTTTCAAAGAAGCCTGCTAAAATTGCCTCCTCGCTACATAATCACTCTCGAGTGACAAAATAAATGCTTGGCTATCGCGCCCACCTAATATGAGTCTTATTTGTGGGAACGGCGTGGCACGGTGCAAGGCGTCCTTGGCTATAGCTCTGCTAGTTGTCGGGCTTGGGCGAAACAATTCTTTCTTTGAAAGAGCAATCGAGTCCAGATAGCAGTCTGTTTACCAGATGGAAAGATCGAGGTCAGCTGTGCTCTCTTTTGTGAGCTATCCGCACTTTCCTCCCACGCTTCGGCTCGACTCGACTACGCTGCTCTCCTGGTCAAATATCGGATTTGTGAGTCATACCTTGGTTCGCGCAGAAACATGCCGGCTGGCTCAAAATAAACGGCGGCAGGGCGACCTTGCAAGATCACGGCATCGAGCTGAGTCCGCGGCCTGAAGGCTCAGAAGGGAAGCGAGGGGGATGATGGGGAAAAAAGATGGGTGGGTAGGAAGACTGATATGGAAAAGTTATGTAAGATGAACTTTTGTCACGTAACACCAAGCTCACTATTGTGGGCCACTCTTGAGCAAAGGGTTCTGCGATTCCTGATTTGGGTAAAAAACATGCCACAATCCAGAGCCATCAGAACACAAATCTTGAAAAACAACTTGAGCCGTGATTGGCCTACAGCAGCTGCAATGGCAAGAAAATTGTTGACTTTGGAGGTGTTAAGTACTCGCTCATCAGCACGAGAGTCCTCCAGCTGTCAGCCTGGCTCAAACCAGCAAGTGTACGGGCTTACCGTTTCCAATCGAATCGTCAACCCACAAGAAGACCTCGTTTCTATTTGGAATTGGATATTGTTATGTGTTGTTATGTGCATACGTAATGTTATTTGGGCGTTTTTATTTTTTTAATACTGTCTTCCACATCAATACTATGCTCTGGTTCCGCTACCCTAAAAAAATCCAAGTCTGGTCAGTGAAAAAACATTACATGTCCCTTACCACAAAGGACATCAAGTAGTCTGTGTTCGGCCTTGCTTCTTTTCAATATAGTCACCTTTGTTTACCTCTGCTTGAGTGGTTTTTCAGTGGGTTGCTCACCAGAAGCACGATCGTACAAGTATAGGTGGTCTTTGGATGAAAATCACCAGCTTTTTCGACGCACGAAAAGGCCACATTGAAATGTCTGTATCCAACTGGGATTTGTTTAGCGAGGAAAAAGCGATTGGGCTCGAAATTTATTCCTTAACTAAAACCAACATTCCTCGCAAATAGTCCACTTGCTCACCCGCTTTCTGATCTATTGCTGTAATTAGTCATTAGCTGAAAGCTGAGCGTTTGGCAAGTCAACTTTATCGACACCGTATTCAAAATGGCCTTCCTCAGAGTTGGGTGGGGGGGTGTTGGTGTCACAGGTGGATACTTTTAAGCACATACTTCATAAATGTATTTACTCCGTTTTAAAAAGTTCTATTAATATATTTTATTCAAGCCAATGTTACCCTGCTTTCTGGTTAATTGCCATGATTTTTCTTTAGCTGAACCCTTAGCTTTTATGCGGTCATCTCTAATTGACAACATTATTAAAATGGCTGCCATAGGACATGGAAAAAATGTGGATATTGCTTCTAGAGTCATATTTTACACACATATGTGGTCACTACACTAACAGAGGCCCAGACAAGAAAACATTTAGAATAGAAAATAATATGTAATGCAGAGTAATATATATAAAAAATGAATAGGTTTATTAAGTTGTGCAGTGCATTGTGCTCAAGAACATTGTGGATGGGAGTTCAGGGTTCTTATTCTGTTGTCTCTTGCTCTGACTGCTAAAATGTGAGGACATCCTTTGATATTAAATACTTTTGAATCAACGTTTAAAAAGCTTCTTAAAATGAGCGAACTTAAAGTATCATCTTTTAGATCTAATACAGGGGTGGTGAACAAGTTTGACACAGAGAGCAGAACATTTTTAACTGTGAGAATCAAAGGGCCACACCACGCACTGACCTGCCATGACAGACACACACAAAAACACACAATTAAAAACATATTATTTCCCATAACACACTCCTCTCCTTACAATACAAGTATTGTTCTTGTGTTGATTTCAAGGAAAGTGTCCAACCTCAATACACACAAGAAAAACCTAAACATGGCAAAGAGCCACAGTATATAGAAAATATGATGAGGCAAATAGCCGCATTCTTATTGGCCAAGAGCCGCATGCGGCTCTAAAGCCGCGTGTTCGCCACTCCTGATCCAATACTTTGTCTTTCAAAGAGGATTTTCTAATTTTATTCTGGAGCAAGATATCTTCATCAAAGTGAGAAAAAAAATGTTCGACCTATTTGCAGATCTTTGACTGTGACACTGGGAACAATTTGCTACTCTTTCCTTCGATGGCTAATGATATGAGTAAATCACAGTGGTGGGCCTCCAGGGCCTCCAAAGCCTTCTTGCTGGCCTAAAACAATATCTGAGTCATGTGATATCATTCAATTGTGTCAATGAATAATATTCAATGATTCCAAAGTGTCTGCTCTGTGCCTCTTCCAAATGTCTGCTTTCATATCTAAGCATCTAACCAATCAAATTTTGGACATTACCTGTTGCCAGGGTCAGTCATCTGCCTGAGGCCCTCACAAAGACTTTTGAAGGCCGTGTGACATAACATCACTGTTCGATAAAGTCAGATTCTGAGTTTGGGTCTAAAGCGCCTGCTAGCGGGCTTTTGGAACGTCACCAATTTTACAATCTATGATTGAGTAGGGTGCGATAGCGGACGTTTCACGACAAAAACGTGTAGAAAAAAATTATCTTGTCCACTGCTTCATCGAACAGACATTTTCAGGCCTAAATCGAATAAAAACTTATGCCAGAAATGTGACAGGACAGGTTTGACTTTCAGCGTCGATGGCAATAGAAGATAACTTCTTGATGGAACAGAAAGGCACAGGCAATCTGTGCAACACATTAATGAAATTTTTCTTGAGGGAAGAAGGGAATTTTTTTTTTTTTGCACAAATAAAAAGGATTTTAGACGAGTAACATATGGCGATATTCCTAAATCATGGTGCAGTTTTATGGGGATTATTTATGGATTTGCATATGTTTCACAGCTGTAGCTGCAGTAAATGTTTTATAGCCGTAACATACTGTAGTTATTGATGGTTGGATTGATTCAGTCTATTGAATGCCTAGGTTTAAAATGCACGGCTCTCTACTGGTAAATTGTTACCAAAAATGTTTTTAAAATAGTCATACTCATATTTTTTCGAGTTTGTTTTGTGAAATTTTTTTTTTTTAAGTAGCTTAAGCTTTTCTGGCGATCGCGGTACTCTGAAGCCGAGGTGACTCCCACAAATAAACCAAACAACCACCCACAGTGATCCAATGACAACAAGACTGCTGTTTTCGTCAAGAAACGTTTACGTCTCTGTTGTTGTCCCTCTGTGAGGTTTTGTTCCATCTTTTGTAAATGTGACCCTGCCGCTGTGATAAAGCCACCTTCAACACCAAAGCACTTCTCGCTGTATTAGGAGTCACTGTTTGTTTTTTGCCAGGGGTGGAATTTACCACGGTGAAAACAACGACATATTCTCCTCCCTCCCGCATTTGGTAAATATCACCCAAGTTCGGAATGGCGGTCACGTCGCTTTGTGTGCTGGTCGCTCTTTGAATGACGTCCATTGATCGTCTGGCCGCAAAGGATCTGCCTTTTCTCGGCAGCTGGCAGAGCCGACTCCAAATACTCGCCGGTGTCGATTCACATCTGCTCCTTGTGTAAATAACCAAATTTGTTATTCTGTGCTTCACATAAAAAGCTACTCGAGTAGAAATGGTTTGACATAAATCTCGGTATCAGTTACCAGCGACTGTACGATGTGGTCCTCCTGCACCCTCATCCCACTTCACTCCAAATGCAATCAACTCGATGAGATGTAGATGTCAGATTGAATGTAAGATACAAGAAAAGGAGAAGAAAAGAGATGACGCAAGACTGGAGAAGTTGGCTAAAGACAGGGTTTGTTCTGGTGTTTGAAATCCTTGAATGCTTAAATGTTAATGTTGTGCTTTCTAAGTTTGAAAAGTGCTGTCAGTGTGGGTGAAAATGTTGTCATGTTTGTCAACCTCTGACTTAATAGCTCACATAAATTAAGAAAAATAAACCAGGTCTGCTTAAAAATGACACCCACACACCCGCCACTTTCTTCTTCTCTCGCAATTAACAGCTGCTGGCATTGGTTTGTATGGCATTGTCCTTTGAAGCATCATTGCCCCTTAGTCAAGAATACAGCTTTCCCACTTGTAAATTGTAATGGGAAGAACTTACTGAGACAAAATTGTAAGGTACATCTTACCATCATTTAACCTACTTGATAAGAGATCAGTCTAAACATATTTAATTCGTATTCATACGTATTGTTCAGATCCACAGATATATTTGCCATTTACCCAAGATCTTCAAATGCACACACAAGATTGGCAATTGCATACGTAAATCGCAAATATACTTGTGGTTTTGCAAAATTCACATCTAAATTCTTGCTTTAATAGTAATGACAAAATTGGAAATTTGTGTTTGAAAGTCCTTAAAAACTGCCTGAATTTGGCCATGAACAAGTTGTACGAAACCCATGGCTACTAGAGGAGGAATGATTTGGCAGAGCTCTCTGTATCAGTTACCAGCGATTGTTTGATGCTGTCCTCCCGCACCCCTTCCCATTTCGCTCCAAATGCAATCAACTCGATTAGATGTCAGATTGAATGCAAGATATAGAATGAGGGGAAGAAAAATGATGACAAAAGACAGGAGGAGTTGGCTATGACCACAGCAAAAGCACTGAGGGCAGATTGTGTCGACATGTGGGGAAACTGGCGCCCCGTAGACCACATAGGGTGGGAAGTGCATACTGATCGTCTGTAAGGAGACTAAGGAATGGGAGGGGTTATCAGACCCCTTCGCTCTTCTATTCAGATCAAACACTCATTAATCATTCACAGGTAGAGTGGCGTCTAGAAATCAGTCTTATTTCTCCACGCCTATTACTCTAAATAATTATTGTATATCAAATCATATTTTCTCAATGGAAAAAGAGAACTGTCTTTTATCAGTTTCAACATTCTCCAAAAAGCCATTTGTTGGTAGTTAAGTGAGATTTGTCATTTTAAGTCTCTAAATTGTTACGTTGTTGTTTAATTGGGTCTTCCGTTAATACTACATTGCAATTTATACATACAAACCATAAAAAAGGCTAAGTTCAAACGACACTCCAATTTATATTAATTTACAAACTCACCCACACTACCGCTTTTATCCACCGCCTTTTTTAAATATTAAACAACCAAAAATATCTTAAATAGTATTTTAGTCTATGGCTGCTTTATTTTGAATCAACATTAAGTATTAATGCATTAATAAACAATGAACTCATTAAATTTGCATTTTGGTAAATGTTTGCCACTTCTGGTTATAAACAAGCATATGTTGTTGGTTTATTTTTTAATATAATGCAAATAAACAGTGTTTTGTGCGATAAAGTAAAGTGTTTTTTTTTAAATATCAAACGTTTGGCATGATTGCCTTAAATGTGGTACAAGATTTAAACAAATTAAAGAGCCCCTTTTCTCTAAACTTAATCTTTACATGCACTTTCTGGTTCTAACTGTAAGATGATTACAACGTAATGACAATTTTACTGAAGATGGTAATACCAATTGACAGTGAGCCCTTGTTTTTCGTGGGGCTTGCGTTCCAAAAATATCCTCCCATTTTATCATTTATTTTGCCAGTTCTGGCTCACAATAATTTTTGATTGTTGATCATGGATCGTCGCCACGCAGGTCTTCATTTTGGGTGAAAATAAAAGAGATAAAAAAAAAGCTGCTATGCATAACCGAAATTTGATGTCTCAGCAATAGTCAACCAGGGATATTGGATCACGACCAAGGCTGTTTATTTTATTTTAGGTAGGTCAAGATTGCAGCCCCCGACGAAAATGCTGACTGCCTATCCTTGCTCAAACCATTATGGGATTGCAGATAAAGCATCGAATTTCAGGCAGAATTTCTGCAATGAAAAAAAAAGAGCCACAAAGCCGAACACAAGTGAGCTCTGCTGGTACCCGCTCACAGCAATAGCAATTGGTGATAATGGATCACGACGGCACAAGTGCAGTTCTTTTTTGTGGAGAGAATGGACAAACAGAGGCACCAGGCTTGACAAAAAAGCGTTCTTCCTGTCATGATTGCTGATTCGGGGCACTTGCGAATGCCCGGTTGGCGCCAACAGCCCTGGTCGCTGATTGGTTCCCTGACTCCTTTTAAACCCCCGGCTTCCAATAGGAAGCTGTCAGAACGTCTTGCGAACCTACGCTTTCAGCTAGGCAAGCTCTGTACCTTCCGACAACCTCCTGCCCTGGTTTCTCCTGCCTGATACCTGTTGCCGACCTGTTTCTGGACCCATTTCTGCCCTGCTTTTCCGTCCCGGCCATCGACCTGTTTTGCCCCGTTGCCTGCCTGATACCTGTTGCCGACCGCTTTTCTGGACTCGTGACCGCGCTTGCGCTCCCCTTCCAGATATCGACCAGTTTTCCCGCTGCCTACGACTACCCTCGCTCGACACGGAAATGCCACTTCCGCGTTCCTGCCATCTGCTACCCTTGTCCGACGATCATCAGATCGGGGAAGCAAGCACTGCTCTCTTTCTCAATAAAACTGAGTAAAAGTGAAAGTGATTGGGTCCTGTCTCTGTTTCTGGCCTGTGACACTTCCGGCCCCACTTGCAGCATTATGCGATCTGGGATAATGGATCGCAGTATATTTTTTTTATCCAGTGATGCACTGAGGCTGCAAAATACAAAGTGCCAGGTAGGGACTACAGTAAAGCACAAGGTTGCAGAGGTTTTCTGGTTGTTCTAAATGCCTCTGTTGCTGATGTTAGGTTGGTAAATTTGAACTGAAAAGGACATTTTAAAAGCTATCATCCTTTTTGTCCTCTCTGTTTTATCTTTGCTTGTTCAAATACCAGGTTTCAAAGATGTCAATATAATAAGGCCCACATAAGAAACCTCTAGTATGACCTTTGCAACGCCATTCTCGTACAAAGCGTCATCTTTGAGACGTAAGTGAGAAAAAAAAGTGAGTGAAAAATACATTGAGGGGTTGGCTGGATTTAATAACTCACATTTGAGGTCAAGTTTAATGGAGTCAGCAAATCACCGTTATTGAAAGTACTTCTAATAAAACCGATGTTACAACATATGAGGAACATGGGGAATTGTAATCACACGTACTTATGTTGGAGTACTAGTCAGACATTACGTTCTTAGATTTTTCCAATCAAACTCTGGGTACCCCTCACTGCTTTTTTTATTTTCTTTCATTGTCCTTTCAATATTTTGAAAGGATTCTCAACTTTCAGTACAAGTGCACAATACTCTCCATTCCACGGCGAGTGTCTTCACTTCTTTCCAAGTCCTGGAAATCCTTTTGTAGCCTCATCCAAAAGGGTCCCTCTGAGATTCCTTGGATCCCGCGGAAACTCTCTGTGGACCTTAGCCTGTGCAAGAGATGTGACTTGAAAATATTAGTGAAGGCCTACTGGAACATCCGAACTCTATTTAGAGTTGATTTGAGGACCTTCAAATTGCGAGTTTAGTGGAACAAAAAATTTGTCAGTGATTTGAGTCAATGGACCGTTTTGCGAAATTTTGATTCATAGTCTAGTGCTATGACGCTGTTCACCTTTCACAATCTAAATGCTTCACAGATTTTTTTTCTGCATTTTAATTGGCTCAGCAGTCCATAAGAGAGTAGGCATTGGTCAAAAAAAAATGAATAGATATTTACAGGTAAAGTATAGACTACTTTTTTTTTGTTGAATGTTTGGGAGTGTGAAAAGTGTTTACTATTTGGTTTCAATGTATAATGAAGTATTCAATATTATAATAATTGTAAAAAAAAGGTTTCTAATCACATGTCCTCAGCAATAAAGAACTGTATGCCCTTATCTAAAACAGTTAGAAAAACTATCAATTCAAAATTATCTGGAGGAAGTCTGTTTATAAGGCTAAAGACATATGAAAACACACTACGTTGAACATTATATGGAAGTAGTAAATGGTCCATTTATGTATTTTTTTTTAATCTTACATTCGTTTTTCAAACAAATGGGTCTAATTATATGGAAGCTTATTGCTTTCATTTGATATTTATAAAAAAAATAGTAATAATTAAGGTAGGTTTTGTTTTATTTTTTAATCTATTTTTTTCTTCAAAATATTCACAATAGCGACATTACATTTACCATGTATTTATTCAATGTCCTTCAAAGTCCCATTCATTATGAGCTACAGCAAATGGTTATTTCCCTCATCATGCTTTTTTTGCATTTATTCATATATTTAAGGACAACATTCTTCTCTGGTACCATTTAATAAGAATGATATAAAAATATTTAATGCTGTTTTGTCTGTTTTTATGGCCTCCGTCGTATTTTATTTTATTTTTTATGGTACTTCATATGGACCAGGGGTGGCGAACAAGTTTGACACAAAGAGCCGAAATTTTTAACTGTGAGAGTCAAAGAGCCACAGCATGCACTGACCTGCCATGACAGACAGACATACACAAACACAAAATTAAAAACATATTATTTATCATAACACACTCCTTTCCTTAGTACAACAAGTATTGTTCTTGTGTTGATTTCAAGGAGAAGCATCCAGCCTCAATACACACAAAAAAAACCTAAACATGGAAAAAGGCAAAGAGCCACAATATAGAAAATATGATGAAGCAAAGAGCCACGTTCTTTTTGGCCAAGAGCCGCATGCAACTCTAGAGCCGCGTGTTTGCCACCCCTGATATAGACCATCTTCCATCCAACCATTTTCCTCACCGATTATCCTCGGTAGATTCACAGGGTTGCTGGAGCCCATCCCAGCTTTCTGTGGGCAGTGCGCAGGGAATGTATATGTCATACATTAATTTAAAGAGTAAAATGTATTTAATATCAAATATTTTTACTTCTATAAACAAGCTCTTGATGTAAAGTTCACCTAGTATACCTATAGTATAGTATAGTATAACTATACAACTGCATTTTCCAAGGTTTTTCTGTTATTTCTTTCTCTGCATATAAGTCTTACAAGTCACAAGTCTGGAATGTTCTTTTTTTCCCCAAAAGGTTTTGTGCTGTATCAATTAAGTTTTCTTTACCTTGGCTATTGACTAAAGTCAATCCAACAAGAGAGACACAGAGAAATGACAATGAAAACACCCTCGTTTCTTTTGTACTGTGTAAACGAACATCAGAAAATCAGAAGGGAAGGTGGGACAGAATCTGAAAGTCATTGGCGATAAGACAACGCCGTGATCAAATGTAGCAAAAGGTGAAATTGGAGCTGGAGAAACACAGATGGGAAAGCAGGGAGGGGGCGAGAGTGACAGAGATGGAGGATGGAAAGCTGTCAGCTGACGACATTCTCCCTCCCCTCTCAAACGCGTTGGCAGAACTGTACTCTGGTGCAAAGAGATTACCAAAGCTCAGCCTGAGGTCGCTTGTATGGACACAACCATTACCTCCTGCTGAAGACCATCTGACCGACGACTCCGGACTAAATCCAAAGTCTGTCAACAAAGGCCAACATCCTGCTTCGTATTTCCTCAGCGCTGTATTTATCATCCATAGCAATGACTTTTATAGTACACTGTATTGACTTCTTCTTTACAACAGCGCCTCAAATAAATTTTCAGGCAACATACTCCACAGCAGGCAGGATCTGTGAACGCTTATACAATGTTTTTGCAAGAGGCCTGCTTGGCAACGTTACCAAGATCCGCCTTACAGCGTGTATGTGTGATGCGTGAGTGTCGTGAGGACAATCTGTGCACACGGGGTTCTTGTTCTGTCGACTTGCCCGACCGCCAAAAATAAAAGCCTGGGGGGAAGAAGAAGGAATCAGTCCGGAGGCTAATCATGCAGCAAATGAAGACAAAAGAGGCCTAATAGAACCGTTCCAGATGCATCTCGAGAAAACATCTCAGCTCTGCCCGTTTACTCTGTTAAGGTCGGGTTTTGCAAAGTTTATGGGGTCCATTTCACAGAATAGGTTTAGTGAGATCCAAGTGTTTTAACCCTCAAATGGGGAAAACACTGACTGTTCTGTTTCACAAAGCCAGGTAACTCAAACCAAGGAAGGGAGCAGTGACTCTTAAATTTTCATAAAGAGAGGCCTTTGATTCTGACATGCTTGGTAGAGGGGTTTTTCAACCTCAAGTTTTTCTATTCCTCCTTTAAGCTGTGACACTAATTCTAGATAAACAAAAGGGCCTCCTTACAACTGGAATGAGGCGCTTCATCGCGTGGGAAAGACAAGGTTAACTGGACACTGATCAGCATTGGCATGTTATAAAACATTTAGCCAAACTCACTGAAAACAAATGAAAGAAAAGTAAAGCTTTATATTGTTCTTTTTTGTGTAGAAATAGAAGCTAGCCATGCAGTCTCCATGATTTTCCCGTCTATAAGCGTCCTTTCACAAGTTAAATAACAACCCTGCTGAATTTAATAGACAGTAATTACACATACTAAATACAAGCAAAATTGAACGGCGTTTTTGGGCGAGTGAGTATAGCATTCGGCTACTAGGAGTGTTCGTGAGCAGCAGTCCCCCAATTTGATTGCCAGAGAGCGCCAGAGACAAAATCAAACCACACAAAAGCAGATGTCTTGACACAAAACCTAGCTAAAGAGTTTAAGGACAACTGTGTACATTTTCAATGTCGTTTTGGAGCCTATAAATCCCCCCAATTTTTTTATAAAATTATAAACCTCATTTTTACTTATAGACACCGTTCATCCGTAAGGAATATTCCAATTGAAAGTGATGAAAATGATCTCTCCACACAGGAACGTTAAGAGGTTATACTGATGCATGGGCCATAAATGTGACCTTGACCCAAATATTTCCTCATATATACATATGTATATACATATACTCCAGACTTAAGGCTTGTGTGTGTTTATTAATGATTGTTCAAATAATGCCAGGTTGAATAATCGTCCCCCTACACATTTTTCAACTTACTAAATCTGGCCCGCTTTCTGAAAATAAAACAAATACTAAAAAACATATATTCTATATGTATCGTTTGCATCTGAAAATGTGTGTGTATATATGTTTTACCCATACCAAAGACAATGTATTTTTTAAGGAGTTTGGTGAAAGAAAAATATCATGAAAAATAAGTTGCTTCCGACAAATTAAACCACACTGTTTCACATATATGGGATAATTTTATAAGATATACTTTTGACTTCGATTTGCCTCCAGAATAGATTTTATGAACCATGGGTACATTTGGAAACACACAGTGATTTAATGCTGATCAGTTCTCAACATAAGCTGCTTTTGACAATTAATAGGAGTGGAGCCTTCCCTGTCTCTTTGCAAAAAAAACAGTCTAAGAAGAAGAATGAGTTTGACAACTGGTGTAAAATCTCGCTTGAAACTTGGGCTTCCTTTAACAAGGATGGCACCTCGAGCTGTGGCCAATTGCAGCATCCTGCTTTGCACCGTTTTAGCTGTGAGTGGTTGTTGTGGTATGAAAAAGCCACTCGCACAATATCACACACTGGTTGCCATGACTACGCTATTCTTCTTCACCTTCCATGTCTTCTTCCGCTGGTATTTGGTGCTCGGAAAATGATTTGTTTATTGTATTATGGAATGCAGAAAAGAAGGCAGCAGAATTTTGACTTGCAGGTCTGATGTCCATTTATCATACCTTAGTGTAAATTCATTTTGTTTTCATTCATTTCTTTAGTTTTCAGGGACAAAGCAAACGTGTATAGCTCAAAATGCAAGGTTTGCAACTTTTCTGAGCATATAAAGTTTAACAAATGCTTATTTAAAACATCCCTGATTCAGTTCTCATTAATTGGAATTAGAGTTCATATTGTGACTGATAACACTGCACTGAACATTGTTTACAACAAGGTTAGATGTCTCACTACAGGATAAACCTGTTGTAAAATATTAAGAGAAAATCTAAAGATAATAACTACAGTTATGATAAACAGGCAACATTATTTACAAGGTCGTGCTTGGAGACTAGCCCAGGTTGTAAGCACATCAGAAAAACAATGCAACAAAAAAGTATTGCAATGACATTTAACCACAACACATTTCCAAAATAAGACAAGAAATAAGATATGAATACATTTTTTTTTTCACACATATGCAAGATATTCATGTTTTTACAATCTTGTGTGCTTGTTTGGCATGGTGTCCCTGGGGAAGCAACTGTCTGTAAGCCTGTTGGTCCTTGTTTTAAGGGACCTGTAGCCTCATCCACAGGACAGCAGGTAAAAAAGGTGGTGGCCGGGGTAAGATGAGTCCTTAATAATGTTGGATTGTGAGCTGGCAATGTCATACAGACTGGGCACAGAGCAGGCATCATTTGCTCCCATAATACCCCACACCACGAGGCCAAATGCCAGAATGATCTAAACTGCTGCTCTGTAAAAGGAGACAAGCAGCTTCTGCTGTGCCTTCCTACCACGGATGAGTACAATATAGAAAACACAATTCATTTTCCAATTTCTAATATTAAAAGAAAACATTTATTAAATACACCCTCCTGATCCCTGATAATTTATGGTTATAGTTTGGTGTATTTCAAACCAATTATTTTTAAATGGTTTGTATATCTTTAGAGAATTTGTTCCATAATTTACAGCTCTGGTAGGAAAAACTTGACCAGCCATAGATCTCTGGCAATGAAGTATGGACAATGATTATAGGGTAAAGAACTTTGCATACTTTTTGCTGAGGCCACTACCCCACTTTCACTAACGTGCTTAACTCATCCCTTCATCTTTGTACGAATGACGATAGAGTGATTCCTTCACCCCCTGCGCCTTTACCCCCCGTATGTTGGTTGCGAGCACAAACGTTAAAGTTAAGAAAATATTGCACATATTTTCGTGCTGCTCCTCTTTAACTCACAAACTCTAGGTACGCAAAACTCTCTCAAAGTACCTCTTCCACCACCACTAGCTCCATAGCGAGAACACCAAACACAATACAGCACTGGCACCTAATGCCTCCCAAAATCTACGACAGCAGATCTCAAATTTACATGGGAAATCTGCTCAATACATTTATTTCATGTTGGTGAAATACTGTGTGAGGTACTTTTAACATTTATTTTAATAAAGGGACAGTGTGTATTATTTGACAAATGGATGTCTATAGCCAGAGATCTTTTTACTGGCCCATGGCCTCTGTCATAAAATTAATAATATGTGGCCCTCCCGTAACATTGAACACAATATAAAATACATTTGTACAAAAGAAAGAATAGAAGATAAATATAGCCCTGATTCACCAGATGATGGTAGTAGCCCTTTGGCCACCTTGCCCTTGGCTTACTTGGAGAATGTCAGCGTACCTCATTTTCCACATGTGAATTAAAAAAGGAAAAATGACTGTGTGGGCCACCGCTTTCAGGACAAGTGGAAATAGGAGTATTTTTTCACCCAAATCCAAAACAACTGCTGAAATCCGAAACCACTGTCTGTATTTAAAGAATATTCAAGATGCACTGCCAGACAAAGCATGCTGACTACGGTGAGGTGTCTGAAAGCAAACGCTGTGAGAAGGTGAAGCAAATGCAAGCTGTTTTAACGGCATAGCAGCACTTTTTCACGAGACACAAAGGCGAGCTATTAGATTGTGACGCTGATCGCCGAAAAACTCCAAACTTTAGGCTTGTGTGTGTTTATTAATGATTGTTCAAATAATGCCAGGTTGAATAATCGTCCCCCCACACATTTTTCAACTTACTAAATCCGGCCCGCTTTCTGAAAATAAAACAAATACTAAAAAACTAAAGGAAGATTACAAACCACGGAAACTCGAATTAACCTACCCGCATCATATTTCTTTACATTTTTTTTCCAGTTTTTTGCAAAGTTTTGGTTTTTTTAGGTACCCATAGGAGCAAGATGATTGCCAATTCAGTTTCTTCTAGGTGAGGCTCTTGCTATGCAAAATAAATATAAAGCGATATAAATTATTTAAATAATCCTTTATATTGTGATGAGTGTACTTTTTAACCACTAGGAGGAGCTAAATATAACACACTTTCCTTTAATAATAGAGGAGCAACTCTGTGCTCCTGCGCCTATTTCTACCAACCAAATGAATGAATGAGGAAATCAAATCTCTTGTGTGGCTAAAAGGGGGCAGGGACAATGTCATGTTGGTAACTGTAAAAGATCTCAACTTACGTGTTTTTATGCAACTTATAATAACCCCTCTTCACTGGTGTGAGTTACCTCTACTTTGTGAAACTCGGCTTTTCCCTTAGATTTAGGATTAACACACTCCGCGTTTTCACAAAAGCTTCATTTAGAAATGGACCCCAATTTACAATTTAAATGTCTTTTCATTTGCGTGTAAGTCCGTTGCATTTAGAAGCCTGAACTCTTCCCGAAGAGTTATTTTTGCTGCTCCTTGTCTTTGCTTTTGTAGAGGTCAATGCAAAATAGTTAAATGTTGCATTGAGATACTTTGGCTCACAATAAAGCTTTTCGAGTCTGGCGCACACTTTTCTACCAGGGGGCGTCTAATGTGTTTTGGAACTGGGATAGGTGTGTCAGATCAACGCTCAATTTCCCTAGTAGCCTTCATAATGACATTTTGGACGGAGCCTGTTATCGGGTCATCATCCATTTTTCAGAATCCATAATGCTATCACCTTTTGCCAGTTTTATCCTTGTTTCTAAAGGCTTTGGTTTTCTGGTTTGGATAGTTTAGTTGTTCAGTGGCCATTTGTTTGTTACTTTGTTGATAAATCTGTGATTAAATGCCATCATTTTTGAGCACCTTGAAATGCTTCTTGCTTTTTGCATTTGGGCCCGCCGCAAAATCACAATGAAAGCAAAATCAAAAGTGGAAAAGAAAAGTTGGATCTGTTCCCTTTTTTGTTCGCCTAGACTTTTTGGAATGCTATTTATTGTTCATGTTGTCATATTTTTCTTTGTGCTCTTTTTTTTTAAGGAGACAGCCTGTCTTGTCATATCTGCACGCTTTCGGGGAATTTAAATAGAGGGAATGAGAGAGTGACCCTTCATTTTTGTGCAACCTTAACCCTTACCGTAGTTTTACTTCCATAAGCCTTATTGTCCGGTGCAACTTATATTTAAAAACATATCACAAAAGACTATTGTTTGGGGTGTACAAACTTGCGTTCTCCCTACGCTGCAACGACTAGTTGACATTGATGACAGAAAAATAAATTATAATAGAAGTAGTAGACAGTGGAATGCCTCAACTGAGGCATCTCTGCATGAATATAATCTCTCATGTGAAATAGCATCTCTGTCTCGAGTGGTAATAAACATACATAAATGCGTACGAAAACTTAATGTTTAACTAACTAACTAACTAAACAAAAATTTTATGTAATGGCCCCAGCAATGTGACACACGAACATACATTTCAACAGCACATCGGATAGTTGAATGAAACAGAGTCTGACTCGGTAAGATTCAAGTTACATTCAGGCCAATACAGTTTTGATGCATCACAGTTTTAATGTTGTTTTTGAGCATTTTCTTGTTACTTTGTCAATGAGTTTGTAATTAAACACCATATTTTTTGTGGTCTGCAGTTATATAGCGCTTTTCAAGACAATGAAGACTTCCCAAAGCGCTTTACAATGTACTCCACACTTACCCATTCACACACACTCACACACCAATAGTTTTAGAAACTTGCCATACAACTTACCTCCTGCGTTTGGGTCCCCCACATTATTATGATAGCGAATGAGCCTGTTCTTGGTTTACAGGGATAAAAAATGTTTTTTGATTTTAATTGATTACTTATATCCCTGTCCCTAAAAAAAATGACGAATGCTTATTTATGGCTTTACGTCTGTACTGACCAAAAACTGTGCCTAATTGATTTTATATTTCTCATAAAAATATGTATACAGATCTGCAGTTTATTCATTAAAATATTTATTTTTCATTACACCCACTTTCCTTGCGTAAATTATAATTATCCAGAAAATTCTCAATTATCAACTTCATGCCATATTTAAGAAAAATGAATTATCCGACGATTTGACTAGTCGACTATTGAAATAATCGTTTGTTGTAGCCCTGGTCGTCCCATATGTTCCATTCTTCTCTTCCATATGTTTATGTTTGTTGCGGTATGAAGCAAGTAACGGAAAAGAAAGAGACCTTTCCTGAGCGCGGATATTGGTGCGCACACCCACTCCTCAGCACGGCATTATCAGGAGGGAAGCAGAAGCCCGGGCAGCTATCAGGTCGTGCCTGCTTCCAAAGCAGCCCGCGAGGCTGGCGGGCGGCCGTGCAAGGGGACGCGACAGAAAGGCCAAGGCTCGTTAATTAACTTCAGTCAGCATTCACACTTATTGAGATGCGTAACCTTTGCTCAACCTCGCTTCATCATCTCACTACTTGGAATTGTCATTTAATGTCACCAAGCATATTTCAAAACACGGCACCTGCCTCAACGCAATCTTTTTCTTTTTTTTCTTTTTTTTTAATCTTTCCCATTTTCGTCTTTACTAACACATTTTGATTCCGGGCAGCTGCGGCACTTTGCACGGGTAAATCAATTCGGCAGTGTCCCCTATAAGAGACCTTTGTGTTTTCCTCCCATCGATCCTGTCAGGGCAGATACATTGAAGAGCAAGGCAGGCCATTACCCTCAGCAGTCCAAACTTTGATCTATACAGCAGATGACAGGTGCCAGACTTCAACTGCGTGTAATTGCAATGCTGAAAGGGCTGATTGTTAATTCCGCTGTCTCTCCGTCCTCTCGTTTGTTCGTGATTGGTTCATGCAAAGTGAAGTGGACGGGCATGTGTTCTGTCTGCGGGCGCAAAGGTCAATCTAGCACCTTGTTGACGGTCATTGGGGACGAAAGTTTGCTAAATATGGCCTCGCACCAATAAGGGGTACATTCCACTATCGATACAATGACAGTTTGAAAATTGTAATGTACTTTACGTGCTATGAAGCAGACCGGGTAATAAGGCACACTCCACTCCCAATAATACATTTAAATGAGAATAGGTTATTTCATGTAAGAAAAAATAAATAAAAGAGCTGCACTAAGTTTAAAAGTTTTTTACTTGAATAAACTCTTATTGTTTTATCTTTAATGGGGTTTTTTGTTGGCGTTTAGACTTCAGTAAAAAATCTGTGGGGACGAGCACGACGCCAGTCTCCAGCACCCCTTCCGGCCCCCCTTTCTCGATCCTAATGCGTTTTGCCCTGGCAGGCGCTGATAAAAGTAAGATAAAAGCAGATAGGAGCAATGGAAAATAAAGCTTAAGGGCTCAAGGAGTAACAAGCTCAGGGCCATCACCACCCTAAACAAGCGTGTAAAAACCATAAATATATAAATAATAATAATATAAATAAAATTTTCCTAGTGACAAATGTTTACATCTTGGGGGAAAAATGCATATCTCTCTCTCTCTCTCTCTCTCTCTCTCTCTCTCTCTCTCTCTCTCTCTCTCTCTCTCTCTCTCTCCCTCCCTCCCTCCCTCCGTCCGTCCGTCTGTCTGTCTATCTGTCTATCTATCTATCTATCTATCTATCTATCTATCTATCTATCTATCTATCTATCTATCTATCTATCTATCTATCTATCTATCTATCTATCTATCTATCTATCTATCTATCTATCTATCTATCTATCTATCTATCTATCTATCTATCTGTCCGTCCGTCCGTCCGTCTGTCTGTCTAATCAATCCTTTTCCAAACTGTTTATCCTGATTAGGGTTGGACAATTTGGTCACTTGGTTGTTTATTCGCAAATCAATGATTACATGGATTTGATAACACATAAACTAATTAATTTAACTCAACTATACTTTCATGTATTAATGGCGGAATAAATTAGTGCATGACATACATTCTTTGATAAAGGGTTTTTGGATTTTTCATTTTGTTTCACTTTTTAAAAAGTCCTAGATGTGTTCCAAAGAGTGACAACCTGACCTTGTGTCAAATGACAGTTTAATAGAATGACCATATTAATCATTCAAGATTACAGTGGTTACGTTATCAATTTATGTCGATACATAATGAGAGGAATCCTATTTGTGTCAACAATCAGGTAAATCGAGCGGACTAAACTGTTTTAAGTATCGTTTGGCTAATACTTTCTGTGCCCTTGTTTGAAGAAAAAAAAAAAAAAAGACAATTTGTCAATCTAATCGGCTCAATGATTAATGGTCAATAGTGTTTAATGTGCCAGGCTCTAGAAAACTGACAAATACGTATGTTATGTACAGTTTCTGGTCAAAATTTTTCAATTTTGGGACATATGTAGCCATTTTGTATTCCTATTGGTTTGTGTCTACCGTGTTCCAACATCAGATTTAATATAATACTTATATAATACTTTTTACGCCAGCTTGTTTTGCTGCAACAGGATGACAATAGAGTTTACAATGAAAAATGTTTATATTCACATGGGATCCCACTGTATATTTTGTCAGTATTTGAAAACAATTAGCTTTTTATTGCAACCTTTTCCTTTCGGTAATGAAGAACAAGTCTCAAAGCGTGCACTTCTCCCCCAAGGTGTAAACATTTGTCACTAGGAAATCAGCCCATATGCTTATAATTAAGAATATTTATGACAAAAGAGGGAAAAACATGTTTTCTGCTCATTGGATTCCCAAATTACGATGAATCAGTCACTTTTCACCATTTTATATTGAAAATTCTAGGACCAGAACATGTTCTTTTTAGTGGTTGCGTGCGCAACATCACGCAATGCATTAGCGTGTGTTATAATGAGCTACACCAGCATTGCGGTAACAAGCAACAGACAAACAAAGCATTAAGTTCAACGTCTTTTGCATAATGTAGGTCTAATATTTTTGTGGTAGCACCCAATAGTAAAGGCTGTGCACATGATGTGAGAGCCATCAAGCAAAGACAAAGTGACAAGTTCACTAGTGTTTGCATGAAACAATTGTCATTGTTTAAAACTAACTTGTAAATGCATTAGAGCTATGGTGTAATTGTAGAATAGTGCAATGACATTTAGCAGCAACATATTTCCAAAGTAAGTTAGTAAAAAAATCACCAGGTGTACTATTTCTTTCTATACATAGAGGCATATTTGTTTACAGTCTTCTGCGCTTGTTTGTGGTGAAAAACTGTCCTTGTTTTAAGGGACCTGTATCATCTGCCAGAACGCAGCAAGCTAAAAAGGTGGTTACTGAGGTGATAGCAATCCTTTATAATGTTGTTGGTTTTGCTGCAATATCGTGCGCCGGCATTGTCTTCCGGACTGGGCACAGAGCTACCAATGACTTTCTGGCCTGTGCCGTAGACTCTACAGACAGGTTTTGCGTAGACCACAGATGAGTCAATACAATCCAGTGAAAGTTGTTGCGGATAAATTTCACTTTATTTGGCCAACAGCACCGACATTGTGATATTTTACCGAGCAATGATTCTGACAGTCATCGAACAAATGAAATGTAAGCTACAGTAATTAATAAGGCAATCCAGCAAAATTGGCAAACGGAAATGTGCAAAACTGGAATCTGAGTCAATTCTTTCTGCAACAGAGGGGATAGGAGGATAACTCAATATGCGTGTCTGCAGTTTTTGTGAGCATATTTTGACAGTGAAATGGAACAAATGGTGACCAGGATGCGGATGTTTTAAAATGAATTTTGACCCTAATGGTGGAATCCGTTTACAATCTCAATTCTCTTGTTTTTCTTGCTTAATTAGAAACAAATCCTTAGAAATGGTCAAATATGGTAATTCACGCATGCCATTGTTTCTCTAATCTGTTTTAAAAGTGTAATTAGTTCAATAAAGTGATCTCTATATCACAATTTACAAAATAAATTACTACAATTTATCAAAACCTGAAAAATAATATTCTGGCGGAAATAAACCACTATATGAAAGAAGAGAACATGACTGATAAAGCGACTGCTAATGTTCATTCATTCATTCATTCATTCATTCATTCATTCATTCATTCATTCATTCATTCTGGTAATTATTTTTCTCCCTCTGTTCAAGTGTTTTGTTGATAGATTTTTTTGATAAAAATCTCAAGAGATAATCATAGTAATGAGAAAAATAAGCAATAGGATTTGAATCCCATTTGTTCACCAAAGTATCCACCTGTCACGCGTGAACTGCCCGACACGTTCGAAGGTGTTTGATTGTTATCTCATCTCTTTTGAGGCTTCCCGAAGAGTTTTCATTCTCAGGTATCTGTGGTACCACAATCCAGGCTTGGCGTTTTATTAGCCTTAGGTCGAATCCCTAATTTAAAACACACATTGACACATTGATAAGCTTAGGTTTGTTGATGACCACAGGTTTTGATTCTTGGAGGGTGGGGGATGGGGTCGTTGGCTCCTATCAACTGGGTCCATTCTCAGTGGGCCGTAGCTATCATGGGTAATTCCTGGAGGTAAGGGGGATGAAGAAAGGGAGAAAGAATGAATGGAAGGATGAAAGGAAAGAAAAGCAAGGAAGAAATGATGGAAGGGAGGAAGAAAACAAGTAAAAGGGAAGGGTGCAGGAAGAAAGTAAGTAAAAGGGAAGGACATAGTAAGAAAGAATGTAAATGGGAGGGATGGAAGAAGAGAGACAGTAAAGGGAAAGGATGAATGAAAAATGAATGTAAAAGTAGAGGGCAGAAGAAGAGACAAAAAAGGAAAGGAAAGGGGGAGGAAGACAAACAATGAAATGGAACAAGGAATAAGACAAAGTAAAAGGGAAGGGAGGAGGAAGAAAGACAGCAAAAAGAGAGGTGAGGAAGACAGAAATTAAACGAGAGGGGGAAGGAAGACAACAAGTAAAAGAGGAGGAGGGAAGACAGAGATGAATAAAGAACGTCGATATAAGGAAACACTGAATGAAAGACTGAACGAAAGACTAAACAAAAACCTAAAGAAAAAAGAGAATGAAAGACTGAAGGAAAGAAGGAAATATGGAAAGTAAAAGAGAGGGAGCGGGAAGAAAGACAGAAAACGAAAGGGACACAAGTAGTAATACAAAAAGTAAAAGAGAAGGAATGATGAAGACAGAATATAAAAGGGAAGGAGGAAAGTAGACAGAAAGTCAAAGAGAAGGAGGGAAGCAGGCAGATACAAAGACAGAATGAAAGATGTAAAGAAAGACTAAAAAGAAGACTGAAATAAATACAAAAGGAGACTGAAGGGAGGATTGAAGCTAGGACTGAGGAAAAATGGAAAGACTGGAGGAAAGACAAGGAAATAAAGGAGGATCGACTGATGGAAAAACAGAAGGAAAGACAAGAATAAAGTAAAATGAAGTAAAGGGAGGCAGAGAGAAAATATAGAAGTAAAGAGATAGAGAGGCAGACAGTGACAAATAAAATAAAATGAACAGATGGATTTGTGCTGCTATGCAAATTTTCCCTTACAGACTGAAGGAATGAACATTTGCTAAAGAGCTGTTTAAGTTCGAAGATACTGTGAGCATTGTAACCGACCACGATATCAAGGGACCTCTCTGAATACGATCGCAAGAGTCTTGACTCTTTTTCTGATGTGAGTCGTCCGACTTTGTGAAATTAACAACCAAACTATTTTTCTGGCTTTCAACACCCTATATGTGAAATAGAAAACTCAGTGCTTCCCTTGTTGATGGTTTCACTCAACTGTATTTGTGACTTGGACCTACGGCCATTTTAGATCTGTCAAAGCCGATTGGGCCGCAGCATTACGGCCAGTTTGGCGAAGGTTAGTCCTTTTAAATGCAAATCAGGCTTGTTGCGAATCTGCTCCCCTACGGAATCTAAGTTTGACCTTTGCGAGGGCTGGTCGCTCCAAAGACGTTGAGTAATCTTTAGCTTGCCGTCGTCGACTTCTCAATTTGTCAGCTTTGTGCGCTTGACCCGCTTTGCTTGTGGGTCAAAGCTATAACTCACATTCTGCAAGTCGAAGCGATCCCATTAGCTGCTCGCCGCATCCTCATTCTCGCCTTTTCTTCGCCGTCCGGCCGCTTTTGATCACTGCTAACGCAAATTGATGGCTTTCATACAGCCTTTTGATTAGAGCGCGCGATGAGTTACCGGACTGGGTCCGATCCAAATTGATGTTTGTGCACCGGCATGTCTTGAGGAAGGTGGACGTTCTGATCCCGGACGCGGCAGGGGCCTCGCTCGTAAATCACGCTTTGTGCGTCCGCTGTCGTATTTAGCCATCACTGCACGTCAGCATGAGAGAGATGGATTTACGTCTTTCTCTTGACAGCCTCAATTGAAAATGTTTCAGTGTGCGCCAGCATGTGACAAAATGTCAGGAGAATACAATACCAACGCTTGAAATCATAAATCGGAAGCTGTCGGCAAGTTTTTTTGTAATGATATGTTCTTCAAGTCAAGTCAAGTCAAGTCAAATGTATTTATACAGCCCTTAATCACAAAAATGTCTCAAAGGACTGCACAGGATTACAATGACACAATTACCTGATGTTAAACCAACATGCGGGCAAGGAAAAACTCAAAACCTCAGCCTGAGGAAAAAGAGAAACCTTGAGAAGGGACCTCACAAGTGGTATCCCCCTTCCAGTATGACCAGTGTGAACTACATTTAGCATTACAGTACACAAACATAGTAAACACTAGGTAACATGTTGAAAATTTGTCCTGGAAAGTGCATGACAGCAGCAACGCCCCCAGCCTGTAAACTAGTCCAGAAAGTTTATGACGGCCACGACGAAAGCTTCTCATCTCCAGGGATCGGAATTTTCCGCGGATCCGCGGATTTCCGCTGTTTTTGAACCCCATAGGTCATTCCCGTAAATCGTCTAAATTCGATGAGAAAATATTTTTGGGGGGGTGAGGTACGATACGTGACTGTTTCATCACCCCAAGTTAGCATTTAGACCATTAGTCGATAGGTTCGCTGATAACCAATCAGCGGAGCTTTTGTTCAGAGCATTTGCTTTCTCAAACATGGCGCTCCTTCCGGTCTTTTCAAACGGTGAAATGAGTGTTTGAAAAAGTAAATATGAAAATACTAAGAAAAGACGAGGCTTTTGTCTCCGAGATTGATAAAGGAATCAAGAATAAATTGAAGTGGTCATGGCTGGAGAAGACTGTCACAGTAAACGTTAAAATCGGCGCAAAGATCGAGGAAGTTACAGAAACTTTGAGCCAGTTCATCGCAAAGTGTGATGTTCCAGGGAAAGCAAAGTGTCTATACTGTGTCGATCTGATCAGTTATGGTACGCGAGGTTGTGTGGCACTGATCGATCATGCTAAAATGAACAAGCACAAAGCAAAAATAGCTTGCTGGCGATCAAATTATGCACTCGGATCCGCATTTTAAATCGGCAGCCACCGGTTCAACATTATTGGCCGTTTCAAATCCTTCCACTTCAAATACTAGCAGCAGTCAACCACTGGTTCCCCTGTGTGACAGAAAATCCCAATCTGAGGTATTTATAAATCTATTTATTTATGAAATGATTTTATTTTTTGTGTTTATACAATATTTAGAACAGGATAAACAAAATTTAAAATTTGTTATAAACATGATTAAAATAGATTATTTTGTATCATCATGATCACGTTCAATATTACGAATGCTTTTCAATGTCAATATATTATTATTTATATATATGTATGTATATATATATATATATATATATATATATATATATATATATATATATATATATATATATATATATATATATATATATATATATATATATATATTACATGGTTTCTGTTTTGTTGGATTTAATTCATTCTAGTGCAATTTTCACATAGCAAATAAGATAAATGCTGTTGACTTCAGGGGGGCTTTGCCCCCCTGACCCCCCCACCAGGCTCCGCCCTGGACCCTGGCTATTTCAGCTGAAAATGAAAATCTCCATTCTGATCCCTGCATCTCTGCCAGCTGGTCCATACAGGCGTTCACATGCTTCAGGTCAAACGCTGGTCCGCTGACTCATCTCAAATCGTCCTTCTCCTTTGTTTCACCACCAGGCAGGCAGTCGGAAAAAGACAGGACATTACAGAATATGAGGTGGGCATCAAGCATAAGCTTTGGAATAGAAGTGTGTCTTACGCCTTGATTTAAAAACTTCCATTGAGGTTGCAGATCTTATCTCCGGAGGCAGTGCATTCATAACACCAAGGCCCGGATGGAGAACGCTCTAAAGCCTGCAGACTTCTTGGCTTTAGGAGTCACAAGTAGACCGGCATTTTCCGACTCCGTGCAGGAACATAGGGGGAAATCAAATCAGAGAGATAAGAGGGTGCAAGTCCATACAAACATTTATATGTTAATAAAAGAACCTTAAAGTCACATCTTAAGTGGACTGGGAGCCAGTGCAAGTTGGCCAATACAGGAGTAATATGCTCAAACTTTTTGGTCTTAGTCAAAAGTCTAGCTGGTGCATTCTGAACCAGCTGCAAATTTTTGATGCTAGACATCGGGAGACCAGAAAGCAATACATTACAGTAATCAAGCCGATAATAAACGCATGAATTAAAACCTCTGCATCTGATTGGGACAGAATCGAACGAATCTTCGCAATATGACGGAGGTGGTAGAGAGCTATTCTAGTAATATTTTTTCACGTGTGACTGAAACGACAGAGATCTATCACCTTTTTTGTCAAAATTGCGTTATTCCTTTACCCTGCGTTTCTCAAACTTTTTTGAGCCCCAGACAACTTTTTTCATTAGACATGCCCGAAGCACATCCTCTGTCAAAAATGTTTAAAAATTCACCAGTTTAAGGATTTTTCCTTGATCTATTTTTAATTGTCAAATTGCCTGAATTGACATTTTATACTTTGTTTTATCATCTCTGTTTGCCTTGCCACATGTTTTTTTGGGTTAATAATTTCGCTGTTATTTTACATTTAATATATGTTATTTGTTTTTGTTTTTAGAAAGTTAGAAAGTACTAAAAATGAGCAAAACAAAAATGTTTTACAACATTCCAATGTTTTCTTTTTTTAGTTTAAATAAGAAAGGAATAAATTAAATCGGAAACAAATGTGCAGAGTGGTTACCTTAATTAATATATACGTTGTGACATTTTTAACACCTTCATCTGAATAAATCATCTAATATATTTCCTTGCACGACATTATAGGCACATGGTTAGTATGTAAAAATAGAGTAGTAATCTGCTGCTACCTACTAATACAAATGAATGTCAATGGAATAAAGCAGATATACTGATCAACAACATTCTTTTTGCAAACTTGAAATTGGGAAATTTCCTGTGACACACGAGATACCCTGGCACTCTGGTTGGAAAAAAACAATGCCCTGACCCATTAAGGCACTCGGCAAAGCTAGTCTGGAAAAAAGAAAATAGTTATAAACAGCCCGAAAACCTGTGATTTCATTTATTCATTCAAAGCTTAGTGAATGATTGTCATTTCAGCCCCTGATGTTCATGGAACCATATTTCCAACACATCTGCAAGCTTGCACTTCTGTCTTTCACACACAACAAATTATAAACTGTCAATATAATCAATAAACTAAAAATTTAATAGTAACACATCACATCATTAGGGCTTCACATCAGGTAAGGGCAGCTGCAGTTTCTCCTGTCTTCGGTAGTGGAAGAGTTCAAGGTAGCCAAGTGTAGGGCTGTCATGATGCTCAAAGATTCTAGCGACGAGATGGTTATGGGCGCGGGCGTGATTACAAGATCGGGGCGTAAATGGGCAGCAGACAGCCAAGTACATCAGGCAGAAGGCAGGCTGAGGTTGAAAGATCGGAAATGCATGCGTAGGGCGTCAGGGACTAGGGTCTACTCATTTCCAGCAATGGTCAAAAGCTGACCCAAGGCAGAGGAGAGACATGGTGCAGGCCGAGGTCCGTCAACTGGAGGAGGAAGGCAGGTGGTCCAGGGCGGTGGAGCTTGGAGTCCAAGGAGCCTGGACGAAGTGGGACCTACCAAAGCGAAGGATCACCTGGCCAGAACTCTGTAGGTTGGAACCGTTCCGGATCTCTTTCTTGCTCCGGTCAGTGTACGATACTCTTCCAACACCAAACAACCTGTACAGGTAGGAGTTGAGGGAGGACCCAACGTGCAGGCTATGTGTTGGGAGAGGGTCACTGGCGCATATTCTGGCAGGATGCCAGATTGGTCTTAGCCAGGGCAGATACCGCTGGCGCCATGACAAGGTCCTCGGTGCACTGGCTTACATCTTGGAGCAGGGAAGGCAGAAGAAGTGCCAACCTCAACCCAGTCCAATACATTCCATCCAGTTCGTCAGGGAAGGGGAGAAACCAGCATCCTCCAAGAAGACCAAAAAGAGCCTCCTGCAAACAGCACCAGCGTGGGAGATGAAGGTAGACCTGGGAAGGGAATTACACTTTCCCCAGGTGTGCCAAACTTCCTTGAGGCCAGACATCATGATTTGGTCAGAAGAGGCTCAAAAATCATCCTGATTGAGCTAACTGTACCATGGGAAGAAGGATGCAGCGAAGCCCATGAAACAGTGCAGGGACAAGGGATGGCAGACCTGGTTATTCCCAGTGGAGGTCGGGTGCAGGGGCTTCCCAGCACAGTCTGTATGGGACACATTAACAGCTCTGGGAATAAGTGGAAGGAAGAGGAAGGCAGCTGCCAAAAGGGTGGGGGATGCCGCGGAGAGAGCCTCTTGCTGGCTCTGGAGTAGGAGAGAGGAGTTTAGCTGGGGACCAGGAGAAGATGGGCAGTGACTGGCCATCACTGCCGGCCCGCCAACTCGAGGGCGTTGTGGTTAAGGGTTGAAACACCCAGTGACGGTTGGACACCACTTGAGGACATCTTCTCCTGGTTGAAAGCTACAGTCACTCTTTGGGTGACTGCAGAAGTTGCACTGATTAGAAGTGTATGCAATAGTATATATATATATATATATTGCTGAGAGCAGGGGCTGGGATATCAAAATTGTGTCATTCGTGGCGGGTCTATTTTATTATTCTTTAAGTCTAAAATTAACAGGACCTGTGCGTCCACGATCCATTATACCTGGTCAGCTATAGCTCTGAGCGGCGACCAAAAAGCACATTTCAAACATAGGGGAGGTTAGTTTTCAGATTGTTTGCATATCGCGGAGGGTTCTGACAGAGGGTTCTGGTCTCCATTAACCGAGAAAAAGAGGGATTGCAGTAGTGCTTTGAGTGCTTCTTGAATAAGTTAATTGTAATTGGGTGCAAGAACCGACTGAGTATCTGATTAATTGTCCAAGGCATAAAGCCTATTCTGATGCATTTCTAATGCATAAGCGACTGAGCATTGGTATTAAAAAGGTATTCTTGCTCCAGGCGCTGATGGTAGAAATGTGTTGATGCAAATCCAGGGCCAAATGGGTTAACTGGCCAACCTCCGTTTTCTGCTTTCTGAAACTGTTGTTTCTCTCACCTGCTGTCCAAAATCAGTTAATTGATTTTAAATGGAATTGAACATAACAACACAGATTGCATAGCATCTGGTGTGGTAAAATAATCAAATTCTCATTTAGGTTTCCAGATTCTTGTGGCTTTGTGAAAGGAGGTAATGCCATTGACTGGTCCAGTCTGGGACAAGTGGGTTGTAGCTGTTCTTGATCCTAATCAAAGGTGAACCCTGGATTGATTCTAATCAGAAACGTGGCCTGCTGTCGTCTCTGCAACTGCATTGGTCCTTCCGCCCACACTCGGCTGTGTCTCCAGTCAACAATGATTCACAGTGCGGGGAAGGAGATGAGCAATGGGGCTTTGATTGTGAAATTTTACCTGTTCAATATTTTTTTTAAAAGCAGGAGAGTACTCACATCACTAGTCTCACCATTTTGGGGAAAACGGGGTCTGTTGCATTTTTTGACAGATTGATGGATTTCACCTTTTGCACAATGAGATCATTCGCTGGATTTACATGCACAGTGCTGAGTTGACAGTATCACCACTTGGTTGAGCGTGATAAATGAGCGTGATTAAGAAGCTGTTGTTAAGGAGGACAGCTACTCTTAGCACCTCCTTTCACAAAATGTGAAGCCAATAGTCCCTTTTAGACCTCAACAGTGAAGAGACGTCCTTGTTAAAAACTTGTGTTAACTACAATCCCTCTTCAAAAGTCTTTTGAACGCTAAAAAAAACAACCACTCACATTGGGCGACCCGTTATTTACCAAAGTATCTTTCTCAGGGGAACAAATAAACATTTGCCATCATACCATTATGATCTTTTAATCAAAGAGTGTCCTTTAAATGGGAGATATTCCCACCCTGCCCACGCAAAATTAAAGAGTCAAAGGGAAACCCGCTTGGAGCTTTAATCCTGAGAAGCTTTCTGAGTGTGACGTCGTGCACAACGACGGTTTAGGCTCTAAAGCTGTCAAGTGGGATTTTTCTTTACAGTTTTTTTTCAAAAAGAACGTTCTCAATTGATCAACTTGAAGGGGATTCCGCTGTACTTCATGCATACATATTTCAAAATAAGGCATCTTATATTCCTTTAAAATAATCCGTTATTTTAAATTATAACATAGTTGCTTTTAAAATAAAGTTCTCAACAACACAATTGAGGTACTTATAAAATAAGGTGATCTGCAAACTAACTCAGTTACCGTTTTCTCAAATGGGAGGGGCCAGAGCCAGCATTGTCATATCGCGTTTAGACTTATCAGACAGAACAAAAATGAACATACATACATTTATTGTGTAGCAAAATGAAATGATATATATTATGCTTAAGGATATGCCCCTTGTGTTGAGATAAACATAGTATATTTTTATTTTTACTTTTAATTAATTTTAATGCATTTTTCTCTTTAATTCGGCAACACTCTCTGTTCCCTTGATTTTTTTTTATCTTTGTTTTGCGATTTTATCGATTTATTGTTGCAGCCTTAGTTTCCAAGTAAACTTCTGTGAAAAACAGCTTTTTGCATTTTAAGCAGACCTTTCACATAGCTGCTTCATTTTTTTCATTTGTTATACCTCCAATTTCTAAACAATGCTTTTCATAGACACAAGGGCACTTTGCTTACAAAATAAAGTTTTAATGCAAGAACACTGAACGTATGCATGAACAATGCATGAACTTTGCAATAACTTTTCAGCGGCTGATGTTTCCTGTGACGTGATCACCCAATTTCTGTCACTATGGTTATTGTGTTCCTGCGGATCTGCACAAACATCATCCTTCTCTGCCTCGATCATGACAAAGGGACGTCGTCACCTTTTTTAGAAAGGAAAAAGCTCTGTTAAAGCATTGACTCTGTACTTATCTTCGCTACTCTCACCACACTACTTCACTATGCCTGCTTGCCATATGGGACGTCTACACACACCAGGAAGTGGGGGCTTCCTTTATGTGTGGACAAAGGTCTGATCAAAGCTATTTGAAGGTGATTTATCATGCTGAAATCATTCCCAGAGGCTTGATTTTTACTGATGAGCAGTGTGAAACTCTTTTTAATATATATTTAAAATAAAACAAAAACAGCATTTTTTTTTATATCTTGACACTGAGTGAGAATGCTTCTGAAAATGTTATGGCATTGAACGAGTTAATGGTAACTATGGCAACACTGGGTCAACAATCAAACAAACATATTTCGTCCAGCTGCAAGGTCTGATAATAAACTCGTGTCCACAGAGGAGGCCCATCTGTTAAATTTTTGAGTTACTGCCTTCGTCTGTGTCTCGTTTTGCTGCTGTAAGAAACAGACGAGGCCCTTTGTGGCTGAGTTAGAAGGAGTGCTTTGCAATGCATAATAATGCAGGAAAATACATCTCAAAAAAGAGGCAAAGCCATTATGCCGGTCCTTTTGACTTTTCAATGCGATCCTTGATGTAGTGTTGAAAAGCAATCTCCGGAGACGTTCGGCCTTACTTTCGACTGGCTCTTACGAAACAGCGCGACTCGGCTGCCTCACAAATATCGTGTGCTCCGTTAACCCAAAGTCCAAATGGGGAATATTCAGGATACACTTGTTTGATGGATGTCGCGAAATAGGAATTGATTATTTGATTGGCGGGCCGGCTTGTTGTGCCGTCCCCGCGGCACAGCAAAACATGCCATTAATTGACGTCCCAACGATTACATGCACAAAGCGCCTTGCTTAAGTCGTCCGACACGATGATCAACTGCTTTGCGCCTGTTCCACGTTTAAACTCCTTATTTATTGTACGTCCATTGATCGCTGGGGGGGACGCTCTTTTTACATTGAAAGATGAGATGTCCGAGTGATATATTGCAACCCTTGGCGAGGGACAACTTTTGCCGATCACGCCCGGTATTCTTAATCTGGGTGGGATAAACGTACCATTTGGGATTTTAGAACTTTGCATCTTTTATCCATGATCACAAGCAGTCTCTAAAAGCAGCAAACCAAATTTAAAATCAAATTACACCAAATTATGATGATGACTCACTTCCTGAAGAAAAATATAACAAAAACTCTTTTCATGTGTAATTTCTTGCGGTTAGGACGAAATCCCGTCGTGTCTCCTTTGATAGAGCCTCCGTAACCTTGTATAATCAGAGCTGTTTTTTTATAAATCCTATTGAATGAAAGAAAAACACTGAGTTAGTTATGATAAACTAGAGTGTGACACCATGTGTATTTTCTTATTTATTTATTGTTTCATTACCTTTAAGACTGAAAAACTGGGATAGTGTATACGTACTGAGAATAAATACACTGCAGTTTGTCACTAATCTTAAATATAATCTTTTCACTCTATTTAAAATGTTTTCCAGTAAAAATAGAAGATCATACAAAATAACAAAACTTTATTTCTGTACTACAGCATTCCTCTTATTTGACTTAAGTATTTTAAAATGTACACATAATAAGGGAAATGTTCCACTACTGTATAATGTTTCCCTTTTAAATTATTGGGTTCTTGTATTCTTAGGTCAACACTTTTTAAAAGTAGAAGAATAAAAATATATTTTTGCATTACATTTCTTATTTTAGGTATATTTTAAAATTTATATTAATTGTTTATCAGTGTGCTCAATGATGTATTATGCAGTAAAAGTTGGAAAATAATCCTGAAAACAACATCATAATTGAATGTATATTTTCCCATTTCTCTCCAGTTTCTAAATTGTTTATTTAGTAAAAAAAAACAACACTGTACTACATTGTTTAAATTGTTTATGTAGTAAAATAGTAAATGAGAGAATAATGCATGAAATTGGCAAAACTTATCATATGTAGTAGAAAAAGTTGATTTGGGTATATTTTGCATATATTGTTCATAATCAACTAAAAGCATTTTTTGAAATGTTTTGTTTAAATATAATAACAGTATTTTCAAAGAACAAAGTAATTATCTGTCACAAAAGAAAGTTTTATATGGAAATATGATTTACTTACTTTTTTACTGCATTTTTTGATGATTTCTTTCTAGTGCAGCTCCAAGAGCTGCATTGACTTTCCCAAAAATAGTCAATATTTTTTGGGAGTCCTCTATAACTGTTCTTTTGTCGCGGTTAATAGGGACAACAACACTCTGTAATAGTTGAGCATGGATAATGGATTGCTGCAACATGGGTGCCCTCCATTTTAGGTGGGGAGAAAATAAAAATGACGCACGATGCATGACCTATACTGGTATGTGCTCTCTCTGCCCTTGCAGTAGTCAATCTAAGTTAAAGGTTTGCGTCCAAATAATTGCAGTTGATTTTGGCCGGGCCACGATGGTACACTCCAGAGGTCTAACCGTAAAAAAAAAACTTCTGCTGGCCCCTGCTCAGTAATACTAGACCAGGAATAATGGATCGCAGCCGCAACCGTGATTTCATTTTAGGAGGGCCAGAACAACACTCCTCCTGACAAATTGTCTTCTGCCTAGAGGTAAGATATCAAGGCTAAGCCCGAGTCGGGTCGGGCCCAAAACGTCAATCAATATGTTTGGGTCAGGCATGGCTTTGCTTTTGCAAACTGTGATGCTGCTACAGTAACATCAAAGTGTGCTGTAATATACTAAACTTTTGTGTCAGGTTCATTGTGACATTTTTACACCAAAAATATCCAAAAAAAGAGGTACAGACGCTTACTTGTTTTTCAGCTAGCAGAAACCTGAGGAACGACCGGACTTGGGAGCTTGCTCGTCAAATTCGTGTGTCACTCAGTTTCTCCAAAGATTTTATTTTCACTTGGGAGGGCCCTAGATACATCCATGTCTGCTAGATAAGGGAAACACATAACTCGAGGAGACGTCAAACTTGTTTTATCTCTGGTTAATATGAGAAGACTGCTTACAAACCATCCAACATTAATAACAGACCTTTTGATAACATCATGTTTATAATAAGCAAATGTGTGATAACTATCTGATAATTATTCATACACCTTGCAGTGTCAATTCAAAGAACTCCTCATAGTATCTGTCTATTATTCACCCATCATTGTTCTTCTTTGTCTCACTGCCTCTCTCTCTTTTTTAAAGTGTGGCGCTGGATTATTAAGGATGTACTGGTGCTATGGTTTACGGCCCAATATCCAACCTGTCAAAAAATCCTTCAACAATGAAAATTTGTCAGCTAATGTAACTTCTTCAGACACAGAAAATATAAAAGATGAAATGTTTATTGTTGCATTAAGCTTTGGTTTTGTTACAAAAGTATTGATCTGTTTTAATAAGTCACCTCTACTCCGCCCAAGTCGTCACAAATAATATACAATTCCGGGTTTGCTTTGTTATCGGTTGGTTGGGCTCGGGCCCGGGTTAGGGCAGTCTGATTTTTTTTTAGTTTTTAGGCCTGCTCTTACCTCTGCTTCTGCCAGTATCTGCTCGCAGCAATATAGGATTTGGGATAACAGATCGCGGCTGCGCGAGTGCACTTCATATTAGTCGGAAATGAAGGCAAAAATGGCGGCAGGTCCAACAAACTTGTGCTATCCCGGTCCCCACTTGCAGCATTATGCGATCAGGGATAAGGGATTGTGGAATATTTTTCAATCTGTGATAAAATGAGGCTGCGAAGTATAAAGTGCGAAGTTAAAGTTATGACATTAAAGCCAAACACTAAGTTTTCTTCTGTTTTTAGTCATTGTTTTATCGTTTGAAGTTGGAGTGTGCACACATTGTTGGCTACCACAAAGAAACTGAAGTTTTCCAGGCTTTTGGAAGACAGTTAATTATCCAGCAAGGCTGTGAGGAATGGCACCACTATTGTTATCTTGAGAACGTTGCCTGATATAGCTCCACCCACCTTCACCACCTCGAGTGCAGTTGCTAGGCAACCAGGAAAGACTCAGAAAGGCACCACAAATAAACTGTTGGATGTTGAATGAACGTTGGTAAGCAGGTTGACATGGCCTTTACCAAACTCAACATTCTCCTCTTGTCCTTCTGCAGATCCCACAGATCAGCTATGCGTCCACGGCGCCCGAATTGAGTGACGACAGGCGCTACGACTTCTTCTCCAGGGTTGTCCCTCCAGACTCCTTTCAGGCCCAGGCTATGGTGGACATCATCAGAGCACTAGGATGGAGCTATGTCTCTACAGTTGCGTCAGAGGGCAGCTACGGCGAGAAAGGAGTGGAGGCCTTCACGCAACTCTCCAAAGAAGCCGGTTTGTTTCTAAAACTGCTTTAAAATACCCACATACTAAAATATAATTGTACCAAACATTTTCATAAGACGTGTACCTACACGGGTAGCACGGCGGCGCAGTGGTTAGTGCGTGTGCGGCACAGTTCTAAGGTCTTGGGAACCTCCTGTGTGGGTTCGAATCCAGCTACCGGCCTTCCTGTGCGGAGTTTGTATGTTCTCCCCGTGCTTGCGTGGGTTTCTTCTGGGCACTCTGGTTTCCTCCCACATTCCAAAGACATGCATTTCAAGTGAATTGGCCGGTCAAAATTGTCCCTAGGTGTGAATGAGCGAGCAAGTTGTCTGTCCCTGTGTGCCCTGCGATTGGCTGGCAACCAGTTCAGGGTGTCCCTTGCCCACTGCCCGATGATTGCTGGGATGGGCTCCAGCACCCCCGCGACCCTACTGAGGATAAGCGGTGCAGCTAATGAGATGAGAGATGAGGTGTACCTACACTTCGATAATTATGACTATTTACATAATAAAGATTCATATGGTAAAGAATAAAAATTGTAAAACTGGTAAAAACTAACGCTTATAAATCATTTACCTTTGTGTAACTCGTACATCATTATGTATTCCACAATCATTTGCTTCTTCCACTCAATCGTTGTTGTGACTGTTTTCTCTTTTTCCTTCCCCTTATCGCTAACTTTCTTGGGAGTCATTAATAATGGCAATGAAAGAAAATAAAACCAACAAAAATAAAATAAAAACACAATTTGGATGGGGCTGATTGATTGAACTGGGGGAAGATCTACTTTTAAGGAGCATAATTTTGCCAAGACTAAGTCCCGCGACCGACTGAAAACGGCTCCAAGACCCACGTTTGGGTCCCTACCCACCAGTTGAGAAACATTGCTTGAAAACGTACTTAAGCCAGTTCCCCTCAGCTAAAAAAAACCTTATTTCGCATTTGCGATTCATCTTAACGGCCCCTTGTTTTAGGAAGATTAATTATTGATGATTGGCAATGTGTGCCTGAGTTCCCCAGCGATTTGCAAAGTGTTGCTGCACATGTAGACTGAGGAGAGGCTTGTTAGAGAAATTTTTCATCACAATAATCGCATTACTTTTTTTATGTAATCAGTCAAGCCTTTTCAGCTTCAAAACACACAGGGAATAGTCCGAAAATATCGGATGTCTTTTGTGTTACAGTGTCCCCTTGCTGTTCTACTTATCCTTTTTTATTTGTTTATTTATTTACTTTCTTGTGTGTATCCAATCTACTGATCACAGCATGGTAATGGCAGTCAGCGATCTTGGTACTCAGCCAGCACAAATTACTTTAGTTGCTTCTAAGAAGGCGCAGGTTGTTAGATTTTTTTTCCCTTTGTCTCTCGAAAAAGCCTCTCATTTGCGAGGTTATCATTTCTTCAAGGCTTATTTTAGATCTCGTCAGCCAAAGCCATATTTGTTTGTGTTTATAGGGATGATAATAGAGAGTAGAACACAAAATTGAAAATCGTAAAACGGGGTTGGGATTGCAGACTTGCAATTCACAAATAAAACACGTGTACATTTTGTCAATCGTTCTAGTCTTGAACTTAAGTTGTTAGAGCAATGTCCTGTGTTAAATTAAAAATAAGTTTAACGTAGGTTTGAACATATTTAATATTAAAAGCTTGGAACATAAGTTAAACTAGAGTTTAGCTTAGATTTAAACATTTCCACTGAGGTTGCAGATTGAATCTCAGGGGGAAGAGCATTCCACTGCACCGGGGCCCGATTGGTGAACGCTCACGAACCTGCGGATCTCTTCTTGGCTCTTGGGAACACGAGTAGACCAGCATTTTCAGAGCGAAGGCTCTGGACCGGAACATAGGGGGAAACTAAAACTGAAAGATATGAGGGAGCAACCAACCAACAGAACCTTAAAATCACATCTTAAGCTAACAGGGAGCCAATGCAAGTTAGCTAAAATCGGGGTAATGTGGTCAAACTTTCTTGTCTTAGTTAAAAGCCTCGCTGCAGCATTTTGTACCAGCTGAAAGCTCTTGATTTTGGACTTCGGAGGACCGGAGAGTAGTGCATTACAGTAATCGAGACGGAAGGTAACAAACTCATGAATTATAATCCAACTGAGATAGTATGGGGCGAATTATAGCAATGTTGCGAGGATGGAAAAAAGCTGTTCTAGTAATAGTCTTAACGTGTGTTTGAAAGGACAGATCGGGGTCAAATTGACACCTAATTTTTTGACTTAAGGTGATATTACATTTGTCAATGTTCAGAGCAGTTTTTGAGAACAAGTCACGGCATTTAGATAGACCAATAACTAACATTTGGGGCTTTTCAGAGTTGGGCGCAAGAAGTTGAGTGACATCCATTCTTGTTTTTGGTAAAAACTTTAACACAAGACATATAGCAGCTTTATAGCTTTTAAACATTGAATCTGCCTAAACTCATAGTTAACTAACTTAAGGTTTCTTATCATATAAATCAACATTTTATTGTTTATGGCATACAATTTAGGTTTCAAAGACTATACGAGAAGGTTTCATCAGCTATTACCTGCTATTTCATTTTTGTTATTTGATTAATTGTTCCGAAGATTCTACTCTAAGGCCAAGTTTTAACAGCAGATCATGTAGATGATATTCTTTTTGGGCTTGAACTATTAATATATAGGTTTAAGTGACTTTTGTTATTCTTGTTAGTGTTTAAAAAAAATCCAACAACAATTTTAGTGCAAGCAGTTCTCAACTCTTTATCTTCTGTGGCTAGAGTGTAGTAAAATTTCTCTGTTTGATAGAGCGCTTTTCTGGAAACTAAAATACGCTTACCAATGGACATATTGTTCATGCTCTCATATGTTCAGACCTGGGTGGGGACAGACTGACTGTAGCATGGCTTCCAGTTAGCTCCCTACGAAGCCTCTGTCCAATGGTAAACACTGTTGCTGCCTATATAGCGCCAAAGGCAAGGTACGTGAAGTCTCTTCCCCAAGGACACAATGCCCCGTGACTTTGAGAGAGTGGGCTTATAATGGTAGACCCTCCAGTCACCGGATGATGCGACCAGCGTTTGTTTTCTGTCCACAATGTCGGTCAGTCTTAAAATCGCCGCAGGTGGCCATGGTGAGCGTCGATTAATGACATTCAGTTGATCCAAATTGTGATTAAAAACACAGGTTTTATACTTTGTTTATTATTACTGTAGCTTTAATAGAGCAACCTTTCCATTGTATCGACTGGTGGTCATTCCCTGTGACCCTTCGCAGGATCAGCACTCTATAGCAAAGTGTAAAAATGGAAGGATAGATGGATGAGATAAGACTGAATTCTCCTAAGCTTCAGCAGTATAGCCTGCATTGTGTTTTGCCTTTGCTAAAGGCGAAAGTGCCAGACTTCATATTGAAGGCAACGTTTGCTCCTTACAGATATTTGTGCACATTTAGGTTGCGGCTTTCAAACGACAACTCAAACTTTCTATTGAATTTCAAGCAAGTTTCTCAAAGCGAAAAATAAATCAATTTTCACATACTGCCATGGGTTTGCCAAATCTTGGTAAAAGACAGAAAGTAGTCACCTTACATAAAGTTCTTTTCACACTGCACTTTCTTTTCTTGGAGCATAGGTTTTATTTGAGAGTGCTTTTGTAGCCACCAACCAGGAAGTAACACAGGGTTTTTTAGATGGTTTTACTTAGGGGTGGGTATCAATGCTCGTTTTCTGAATAATTTCCATGTGTTAATAAGTTACAGCTTATTTTCATTTCATTTTTTTCAATACAAAAAATATCCCTATATCAATTCAATAAACATGATGATGCAAAAGCCATTCAATTTAATTTATTAGACAAAACATATACTATTCTAAACAAAAATATGTGAAATGAGACACTGCTTGAAAAACTGTAGTTAATAGAATGCTCTTCCCCCTAAGATCCGATCTGCAACCTCAGTGGAAATGTTTAAATATAAGATTAAAACACACTTCTACTCTATAGCATATGAATAACCTATATTTTTTGTTGACAATATCTCTGTACTATGTGCGGTCCCTTCTCAAGGTTTCTTCTTTTCCTCATGTTGAGGTTTTTGAGTTTTTCCTTGCCCTCATGTTGGTTTCAGATCAGGGGATAGTGTAATAACAGCCTGAACTAATAGTCTGTGCAATAACCTGTGCAGCCCTTTGAGACTCTTTGTGATTAAGGGCTATACAAATAAAAATGGCTTGACTTGACCTGACTTAAATGTGTATTTCTAGTTAACAGACACTCATTTTGTTTGTTGTTACTTTGAGCTTTGAAAAAAGCACAATTTTCTTCTGTGCTTAAAACAATTCCGTCTCATCTTTGAGAAAATATTGCCTTGGGCGCAAGGAGGCTGAGGTTCCAATCAAAACAGAGAGCTTGATTAAGGAAACCAAGGAACAACTGGAACAAAACAAACCTGGACACAGACATGTTGTGATGCAAACAGTGAGATTGACAACAGTCTGACGAAGACAGACAGCAAGGTCGGTAAGAAAACACACACTTACCTACTAGACAAGAAAGACACCTGGACAAGAGGCTGTGATGATCAGCGGCTGTCACCTTGGTAAAAAAAAGACATTGGTGGACCTGAAAACGGTTGACAAAATCGAGGCACTAAAAAACAGAGAACATGACAGTGTCATCTTCTTCAACACCCTTCACAACTACTGTTTTCTTCTTCATGAAACATGTCAAGTCAAGTCAAGTCATTTTTATTTGTATAGCCCTAAATCACGAAGAGTCTCAAGTCTCAAAGGGCTTCACAGATTATTACACTATATTACACAGAATATTTTTCAGCCGACGAGAAGAGTAGGTTATTCATATGCTAACATAACAGTGTCTTCTTCCTCACACAAAGCTATTGTAGTCTTGTTCTTTACCCTTTACAATATTGCTTTCTTCTCATCTATCAAAAGATAATGAGATAGTTGTATTAATTTACCTAGGTTGCTATGTAAGACGCCTAAAAAATAGACTTAAACCCTTTTTAAGCTTTTGCCTTCAATTGTTCTCCTTACTCTTGCAAGCACTGTTCACAATGACGGCTGATCAGTCACACCCTTCCGCAAATCTAAAATAAAGTGGAAGAGCGTCACAAACCCCTTTTCACTCAGGTCAGGAGTTGTATAGCTTCTCTCTAACCACGACCCCTATGTATTACTGACCAGTTAGAAGGAAATATGGGAGGGAATGGACTAATTGTATGTATTTCGGTGGTTTATGGAACTAAAACTCCTACAGTGGGCACTGTGGAATGGATTAGGCAAAAAGGTGCAGAAAAGGTGTTTGCGGCATAGATGGGAAACAAATAGCAATACTTAAGTACAGTACTTGTCTGGTGACATGCTTATGTATTGTGTAAGGCAGATTCTTTAGTTTAAAAGGTGAAGGTGTGCACAATTGTCTTATTTGTTACATCGCAATAAGCTCGAAGTAGTAAGCAGGAAGTGTTTCACTAATGCCCTGATCAGGGGTCTCATACTAAATTGATTTGAGTATCGCCGGAGCTAGGGTGGGTTGAGGTTAGGCCAAATTGGGTTTTCCACAAGAAAACCTCTGATTTAAAAAATCCACTGCTCTCAAATATCTTTTAAAGAAAATCCTACCCCAAAAAATCTAAAAAAATTAAATAAAAAATGGATGTGAAAGTTAATTAATCAGTCATAAATGAATCCATAATTTGTGTGGGCTGCACTTACATCAAAGGGACAACGTGTATTATTTGACCACTAAATGTTAATATTCTGTGTCATGCAAACAAAAATGATTGCTAAAATAAGACAAACTACTGAGACTTAAAGTGACCAAACCACAACATGCTTTGGCGAAGAATAGAAAAAAAAGAAAAGGAACATGATTGAACCAAATATATAAAGTGGAAAATAAAAAAGAGAGAGAAAATATGGAATCAAAGAAAAAGGGGAAAAGGAAAAAGAAGAAAACGACAAAATAAAAAGGTGAAATAGAGATAAAAAAGAAGAAAAAAGCTTGGCAAAAAAAGGAAATAAAGAAAAAGAAAAAAAAGCAAGTTTTTGTTTTTGAGGGTACCTATAGCAGCGAGACGGCCGACTATGATACCAGCTCCCTATAAATCAGGCTAATACTATGCAAAATAAATGCAAATGTCTCTACCTATAATTATTTTCTTCTTCTTAGCATAGTTCATGTATTTTGCTTATTCTTTAAATCAGTTTCATTTTTTTAATTAACTATATTTCTTATCCATGAGGAGGCGCCTAATAATAAATACTGCCCCTTTAGAATTTCACATTAAGACTGGGGTCTCACACTATCACTCTGCATGTTGCCAAAGCCCCGTGGCCACAAGCTTGAGACCCCTGACCTGGATGAATTGTCCCTGATGCCTTTAACAAAGAAGGGGAAAGAGTAGGAGAAAGCTAAACTAGAAAAGAGTAGGTAGGCAATAGAGGGAGTAATGGATGTTATATCTGCAGTGCGGATTGTATATTTTGTTCTACCTAATTTCGTATTTGTGACTTAGACACATATATGAGTTATCGTCCATAAAATACAGTTAACAGTCTATTTTTAATGAAAAATAAATGCCATGAAATGTCTGTGTACAAGCTTGATCTTTGAGGATTACCCATTTGAAAAGTGTGAGCCCATTGAATCCCCCTTTAATTGGATGAATGGATTGTTAATGAAGAATTGGAAAAAACATTTTGTTAGGCTGATTGATAGCTCCATTTCACAGGCCATTTGAAGTGAGAGTGCTTGTTTGTGTATGCGCTGCCTGCATTCCGGGGCCATAGTCCAAAGTCTGCTGTAACCCTTGTGAGATTCGTTCGATTCGGTCTATTCCCATATCGATGGATTCGGGGTTTGAATAATCTGCCAGTGTCTGTCAAACCAAAGTGCTGATTTACGAGCGCCGCAACAAGAGATTGCGGTGTGTTGCACTTCAACTCCACCTCTTTGCATGCCGAACCAGTTGATCGTCCTACAGGGAGAGATCAACCTCTTCCACAGAACACTGAATTGCACAAACCTCAAACATGAGGAAAAAAGGAGCGATAAAACCCTGCAGGCACTGATCAGAAGTCCAGCATGCATAAATATTTCAGTTGCTTGCATTCACATCGAGCGTGATAACTCATTAAAGCTTGAAGAAGCTGTTGTCGGCAGTGAAATTTACGTCAAAGAGCGAGAGAGCAAATGTGATAGTGAGTCAGGCTGGAGAAAATCTGCTCTAAGACTTTTTAGGTTTTCCTTCCTCAACATCCTGATAAACATCACTGCTCTCCGTTTGTTTGTCCATGGACACATTTGTTCAAATACATAACACGCAGAGAAGTAAACAAGATATTATTGTTGTGACCCAAACGGCCATGAGAGCGATAAAAGTAAAGATTTGCGCTTGTTGACTCATCCTTTGGGTGATAAGCGGCAGTCATTTTAGCATATTTTGTATTCAAATACAATTGGGAATTATTTGCTGTAAAGATAACCCTTTAAAATACCCCAGGCACCACGTCTTAATAAACACGTTAATTATGCACGAGCAGTTCTTGGGGTTCATTTGTACACTTTTGCGCCAAAGTGCAATGAGACGTCAATGTAAGTGGTAATTTCACACTGAAGCTGTATGCTAGAAGTAGTTGTGGTAGATAAAATTGTGATGTACAAAAATTCTCAGTTTGTACGTTGCAGTACCAATACAACAAACTTTCGGTTCACTTAATTCTTATTGGTACTGTAATATAAAATGTTCTTATTTAATTCTTGTTTGCCAACGCCACAAGAACAAATTACAAATTACTGTATAACAAAGATAAAGAGAGAAGGGAAGTGGCACATAGTTCTCCGGTTGGGTGCGCAGTTTCATGTGTCCTTAAAGAGTAAGAACGCGGAATCTTTTCTGGATTAGGTATATATAGATATCTCCAAATGAGTTCAAACTGTCTTCATATTATTTGTTTTTCCACTTTAATTAGAGATGTTCGGGACTCGCAACACATTAGGAAGCAGGTAAGGGAGAGAGGAAATAATGGTGTAGACTGATTTTGTGCTCGTGCTCGAGGTTTTCTGTTAGTGTAGCATGAACATGGTGAAAGTAACAATTAATATAGACTCAAATAAACATGACTCGACTTGACTTGACTGTATCAAATACAGTCCAAACACCAACAAAAACCCCAATAAAGATGAACAAGGAAGAGTTTATTCAAGCGTGTTTAAGAAATACACGTACTTGTACGTACCAGACAAGCAGATTGAAAGAGGCTTTAATTATCATTTAAGCCAGAACATGGTGCCAGCAAGTAGAGTACCTTAAAGGTAGAATGAAATGAAATGAAATTAAATGAAATGATCTGCATTTATATAGCACTTTTCAAGTCAATGACTTCCCAAAGCGCTTTACAGTGTGCTTCACATTTCCCAATAGCGGCTGTGCAGCCATGTAAGGCGCTAACCTGCTTATTGGGGGTATTAGGGGTTCAGTGTCTTACCCAAGGACACTTCGACATGTAACACGGAGGACCCGGGATTCGAACTGTGATCTCTTAATCCGAAGACGAGTGCTCTACCTCCTGAGCCACTGCCGCCCCAAACATGAAAACATACTTATCGCAAAGTCCAAAGCAGAGGTGCTCATGATGTCAAGCTCCATCTACCGGTCAATCGGACTTTTTGGTCAAATGTGGTCGATCGTACTGGTCAATCATTGAGTGACATTAAAATTATACATACTTTATATTTAAATCATATCACTTGTTCGATATGGGAGCTTAATAGCCAGCTCGGTAGCCTATATGGTAGGGCGCCCGCTCCGGGACTGGGAAGTCGCTGGTTCGAGCCTCGGCCGAGTCACACCTAAGACTTACAACATTGGTTCTCACTGCCTCCTTGGCGTTCAGCATAAAGGGTTGGAATTGGGGGGTTTGGTGACCTAATGACTCCCAACACAGCAGTTGGGTCTAAAATGGCGGCGCCCTATTTGGCTGCGGCTGCATTGGCTCGTTACAGTTTAACTGTACGGGTCAGGCGTATCGACATTTTGTTCTGTGTGCATGGTTACAAAGAATGACGATAAAAGTAAAATTCTTAATTAGAAAAAAAATGATTTTTATAATCAGGTCACCAATTAAGCGCAACATACAATAATTTATCATGTCTTCTTATCACCATTACCCTTACTTGATACAATTACTTGAAGAGTGAAGTCAAGTGAAGACAGAATGTCAACCATTAGGTCGCTCGCTAATTTACAAACAACTACACTAAGCTAGTCAAACATATGAGCTCGAACATTTAGAACAGTCGAAAACAACTGGATAACATTGCTTAAATTCTAAAACTTAAAACAGCAAGTGGAAATATACCTTTTGCCTTTTCCAAGGTGTGTCATGCACCAAATGAATTGCTTGTCGAAGCTTGGTGACGAACTGACCTTACACTAAAACAAAAGTATGCACTGAAAACAAAAGCATTTACGGAAAACCAGAAGTAGCATTTTCACTGCAAATTTCTCAACATATAAACTTCTCCTATGGAAAAAAGGGTTAGTAACACATTAGAAAATAATTGAAGGATCTGTATTTTTTTGGCTGTGCGGATCGTTATGACTTGGTCATATTGTAATTAAAGTTTGAGGACTGATATTCTTAAGCAACACTTTTCAACCTTAAGTTCTTCAATCTATAACTCTGTGGTTCAGAGACTGGAAACTACCGTAGTCTTGGGATTCAAGAAATGCCAACCATTCCTTAGTTTCTATTTTCTTTTTCGCTCGCAACTTTACTGTGCATATGACAATAAACACTTGGAATTGAGTTTAATTTAAAAATAGACACTCCATTCCATCCATTATCTGCACCGCTTATCACAGAAACATCGAGTTCAGTCTGAAACAAGATACAGGGAAAATATATAGCCGGAGTAGCTCACCGAAGTCGTTGTGTTCAATAATAATGTGCAACCATGGTCCTCATATCCGTGAGTGTAGTAAATCCAGGAGAATAAAATATTTACAAATACAGAATAGTAAAAAATGCTTTCTCCATGCCGTCAACCCAACGTGTGATTTACATTCATCTTTTTCGGACAATTGCAGGCTTTGTTTTGCCGCTTTAGCCTATGCCAGCCTGTAAATGATAAAAAGGTCCGCTCCCTTTACCTCCGAATAACTTTAGCCAATAGTGATCGATTCAACTGATGAGTGACACATCTTTTTCGGACAATTGCAGGCTTTGTTTTGCCGCTTGAGCCTATGCCAGGCTGTAAATAATAAAAATGATCCGCCCCTTTACCTTCGAATAACTTTAGCCAATAGTGATCGATTCAAATGATGATTGACACACTGGTTAGCCAATGAAACGCCGGTAAATAAATCCCAGTATACACCGCGGACTACTTGGCGTTCAGGGGAAAATCTAGTCAGCGGCTGCTGCATTAGTTGCAACACTTTGCGACTTACCGGTAATATTGATCCATAAATAAGGCGCACTGTATTATAAGGCGCATGGTCAGCTTTTGAAAAAAATAAAGGCTTTTACGTGCGCCTTATAGTGCGGAAAATATGGTACTTCCAATGGTAAATTATTAGATATTTGACAGCACTCCAACAATACGCAGGTTAAATCTGTCAAGACATTTGATGCCAGGTTATTTGTTTTTACATAGAAACAAATAACATTTTGGCATTTACACTTTTTATAGCAGATGCTCTTCCTGATTCAACTCACAGCTTCATGGGACTGGCAAAGGCTGTGAATCCGCAAGTGGTTTTACTAATGTTCGTATTTGCCCAGACTAAAATCTGTGCCCCAATCCATTCCCTTCGAATTGAGTACACCAAAATGTCCAAGTTGGCTTACAAGTTCAGCTTGTCATCTACCTCCAATCTAATCCTTCAAACCAACCAAAATAGGTCAAAATAAGGAATGCGACCTTGGGTAAAAGCACTGGTAACCCAATCCTTTGAAAAACGATGTATAATTATTTTGTTGTATCTTTTTTTGTCTATTTCGGAGCTATTTCATTTTCTCTCGAATGTGATAAATGAGGATTGCTGCATTGTCATTGTCCAATAGAAGCCCTCCACCTGCTGTTGCATGCTTTAAATCGTGCATGACCTTTCAATGTGACATGCATTCTGCTATAGTCCTCTGTGGACTGCTAACACGGCATTTCTGAACAAATGCTTTAAATGTTGTTCCGCTCTTTTTTCCCCCCAGCATTATCTGCTTTGCTACCAATGTCCAGATTTTGCAACAAGCCTCAATTGATATTATGTTTCTTAACTGCAAATCATTAACAGATGCTAATCATTGTCAACCCAATTCAATGGGAAGCAGAATGATGAGAGTTGCCTGGGCGAGTGAAAAAGACAATGAAAAAGTCAATGATATTCAAATTAGCCCTTGCAATTAGCCAAAAAATGCACATCTTTAAATAAACCATCAAAGATAAAATCAAAGCCTTGCAAGCATTTCATTTGACATCTTTATTTATCTTCAGGCTATGATTTACGAAATAGTTCTAATAGCGCTTATTTCCAACTTAATCATCATCCCATCATCATATAAGCCACATTATTGTTATCCTACCAACAAGGTTTGAGTTTATAGTGCTTTTTTAAAATATATGGTTGAAAGTAAAACAATGTATGTTACAGTACAAAGGATTTTCAATGTGCCAAGTAGTTCAAAAGCCATGTTGTGATTGCGTGCGTTCACGTTGAGCTATGAGACCTTGAGAGGTGTTCCGTGGCAGCTGTGTTTGCAAATGTCAAAGGCATTAGCAGGATTCTTGCTTCACCACTTCAAGGGAGAAGCAACTTGCGGACTAATGCAATATGCTTGCCCATTTCCCCCAGCCAAGTTGAGCGTGATGGCCAGCACATATCGATTGCCTTAGTTTCTTTTTTTTCTTTTTTTATATGATTCTCTCTCTTCTTTTTTCCTGTTGTGGGTTGTTCCCTAGAGGAGTGTCATCTGTGCTGCAGGTGCATCTAACAAAGATATATTACATGGCGGTGGGGCTCAGTGGTGGTCAGGATCGTCTCACAACAGAGAAGTTGGGATTCAATTCTGGGCTGTCACTGTGGTCATGTCAACATGTCTTTGAGCAAAGTTTTACTTTGTGGCCTCAGTGTATAGCGGGTTAAAAAATATGTCTTAAAATAAGTGAAGCGCACTCGTGCCTTTGCGGTCCGTTTTGATGCGAATGTGGACCTTCAGAGTGCACCTTTGTCTGACCTGACGACTATTTCTTGGGCCTTTAGAGCAAAATTGTGTCATGCATTGGGATTTCTGTTCTGATGAGCAGTTGTGCGGCCCTAATCCATTATTCTTGGTCGTTCAATGCTGCCAATTTCGGCCAGCAGAGCCTATGTGAAAATTAGGCGGAGGGCTAGTCTGTTGATTTGTCCATATCCCGAGAGGTTTTGGTCCCCATAAACCGCAATAAACAGGGGATTAGGGTACTGAACTCTGAACTGGTTATAGTAGCAAATCAAATCCAATCAAATCCACTGTATTTGTAAAGCACTTTTCAGGCAAAAAATTGCCCCTGAAAGTGCTGTATAAAAACATTAGGCATACAACAAGACAGTAAAACCCCCTCATTCCCCCTCTGACAACCCAAAACAACTCATACACATGCACCCACAATGGTTAAGATACAGTAAGAACAAAATAAGGAGTGATAGAGATAAACTCTGATTATGGCAAGGCACATACTAGCCATGTGAGGCAAAGGAACTGAGGGAAGCTTACCCACACTGATAAGGATGGCAGCCGATGGCCTCAGGATTTTCAGCCAATAAACCACACCCTACCAGTGTGCTACCACCACATGAGGAAACACTGAAATATAGAAACAGAAATAAAAAATAAAAACAACTGCAGAACAAAACATACATGTATGAAATAAAAGTAAAGTATTATTCAGTAAAATATTAGAAGTTAAACTGATCAAAAATAAAACTAAATCAATTAAAAGCAACATTATAAAAGTGCATTATTTTAAAAATAGGAAAGGTCCCTGCAGACCTGATGTCCTCCGGCAGACTGTTCCATGAATGAAGACCAAAGTTGCTGAATGCCGTAGATTTTGTTGCTCAACCTGAGAACAGTCAACAAGCCACTGCCGGAGGACCTGAGGTAGGTATAATAAAAGCAAATCAGACAGATAGGATGGCCCAAAACCACTACAACATTTAATAACTAGTAAAAGCACCTTAAAATTCAAGCTCTGGAACGGTTTGCAAGACGAGATCAAGCAATGTCCAACTATTCACTTGTTCAACTTCAAATACAAAAAAACATAATACGGAGATGAAGAAAATCCGGTATAAGTAATACGAGAGATTGGGAATACTGCCTCTAGAATTATGATTAACTTTGTGTTATTGTTGCTGTTGTTATATCATAACTGATATTATTAATATTATTACAATTGTTGTTATATAATTGGTGTGGGGCAGCACGGCGGCGCAGTGGTTAGCGCTTGTGCGGCACGGTTCATGTCATAGGAACCTCCTGTGTGGGTTCAAATCCGGCTACCGGACTTCCTGTGCGGGGTTTGCATGTTCTCCCTGTGCTTGGGTGGGTTTCCTCCGGGCACTCCGGTTTCCTTCCACATTCCAAAAACATGCATGACCAGGTTAATTGGCCGGTCCAAATTGTCCCTAGGTGTGACTGAGCGAGCGAGTTGTCTGTCCCTGTGTGCCCTGCGATTGGCTGGCAACCAGTTCAGGGTGACCCCTGCCCACTGCCCGATGATTGCTGGGATGGGCTCCAGCACCCCCGCGACCCTACTGAGGATAAGCGGTGCAGCTAATGAGATGAGATGAGATGAGATGAGATGAGATGATTGGTGTGTTTAATAGGGAAGATGAAGGGGTAGGGAATATTTGCTTCTGACTACCCTTTTTCGAACATATTATATAATATTATTTTGTTGTTGCGTTATTGTTTTTGTTCTGTTTTTATTTTAATGTTCGAAAAAAGTTTTCATTCATTCATTCATTCATTCATTCATTCGTTCATTCAAAATTGATCCTGAAACGCACAGGTAGCCAATGCAGCGATTTAAAAACTGGTGTAATGTGATACCTGCCCTCGGTCCACGTCAGCACAAGCAAATGAGGAGTTGAATGAAAAGTATGCCTTGTTAGGTTTTCTTTTTATATTTTAATTTTGACTAAGAAAAGCTCACAAGCTGCCAACATGCAGGCCTATTTGAAACAGTCATCGGTGAAGCGCGCCAGATGTATCCGAAAATAGTTGAAAATGGAGCACAATATTTTTTTGCATGACCCCTTGGCAGAACCAAGTCTCACACTGGCAGGGGAGCAGCATGCTGGAAATAGCGGGATGCAATGAACACGGATGCCATCTGCATGTCAGCTCATTTGCTATGCTCCCTTTTAGTCCAGATGCCAGACTGCAGGGAAAAAGCAGGACTTTTCTTTTTCCTTCCTTTCATTCAAGGTGATAAATATAATTAGAGCACCCACAGAGGTTTAGCTTCGCAGAGAGTTGAATCAGCAAGTGGGAGGTCAAAACCATTGAGAGCCTTCGATTTAAAAGGGATTTGTATTTCAGAAGCAAGTTGATTCTTCGGCCGGGCGAGCATTTTCATATCCGGGAGCTGGGAGGATGAATAATTGAGACAGTTTAATGGGATACTGGACTGGCAGATAAATTGAGAACTTAGGAGAGGTTAGGCATTCATCAAAAAATGTCTATATTAGTGTTTTAGGGAGCGGAGGCTCGGAAAGTCCGAGACGGCCAATGCTGATGTCAGCCAATTTGACAGTCACAGGTACAAGATGAAGGTGGGGCTAAAAATACTCTTTTCGGTCTTCACCAACACCAAGGTACAGTTTGCAGATCATTGAACCTGAGCCTAGGTTGTGTTTGATCTGTGTGATGCAATTAGAGTGCCGCTTGCTCACCAAAGACTCAGAATTTTTTTTTATAAAAGGGGTTAAATCTTGTTGTTGAACTGAAAAGGAGGAACTGAATTGTGGAGGATTCAACCTCTTCTAACTGGGACTGGCAGAGAAGAGAATCACAGGAACCACACTACAGTTTTTCCTGGACTACCGTAGGTGTTTGAGAAAAGCATCAATTTTGTGAGCTGCTTGTGAAGCCCTTTGACACTCTAAGATCAAACTCTTTCTCAGATTCTGTACACGAAGACACAAAAAATGCTGTTGCTTGCAAGACTTTGGTTGAACTTGGAGATATTTGTCATGAGGTTACCAAGCAATGAAGACAATGGACACATCATGAATGTATATGGAACAACCGGTGGAAAGCATTTTGATAACTAATGATATAACTTGGACGGGCCATAGAATAAGCGCCACAAGATGTTTTTGCATTTGACTTTTTGCAATCAAGAAAAGACAATGTTATTCATGTCACTCACAAAAATAAATGTAGTGCTGTAGTTTTGCTTTCCTCCGCATGACAACATTTTACTTTGTTGCTTGATTTCATGTGTTAGCCCTTTTCAGTCCATGCATCTTTACAAGCCGTGGCATCATAAATGTAAAAGATAGCCAAGCATGATTAACAAACGTGCTTTCCTCTTCTTAAATTCAAGCAAAGGTTTCACATTTTACTAATTCAAGATTCCCATCAACAGTAGAATTCTGACGGTTTTCTTGTCGCTGAAGCAGGAAAAGAATAGAAAGTTCTTTAAACCAAAATCTGATTGTGTCTGGCAAGGTTGACATTTCTTTCGTCAGCTTTTACTGGACTGACTTCTTTTTCTTAATTTGTCCATTGGATCTTGAGGTTTGAAGATCCCTTGGTGACAGGCTAGGGCGGCCCCAAGCACGACCAGGTACTCCACCACTTGAGGTACGATGATTGAATTTTCATCAGGAAGCTTATCTGAGTTGGTGATTGACGGAAGGACAGATGAGCCGTTCCGCAGCCATTCAATAATTTAGACGCCTTCTCGCAACAGCTGGTCCACGACGGTCTGGCGCAAAGACCGAAGCTGCTCTGAAACTTTGTCAGCTCTCACTGCCCTCGCTCTGGTTCTGCATTATTGACCAATGCGTGTCGTAATATATTTTGGTTCACAGCTGTTATGGCGCCGTGACTCTATAATGAAAGCTACTTCGAGTTTTGTCATCAAAGCCTTAATGCTTTTTCATAACACCTTAGCGCTCAGTATACATTTTTTTTCTTTTGGGAGCCTGTGGAGAGAAAAGGTTTGATAACCCGTAAAGAGATTGGCAGTTGAAAAAGGTGCGACGAATAGGCTAGGATCAGCTATAGAGTGCATCTGGGGTCATAATATGAGCGTGCCGTAATCTCCTGTCGGGTTTCAGGAGACCTTCAGCTCTGCGCAAATGACACCTAGCTTGTTTCCATTTAACATGATGCTGCAATTCCGTAAGGGAAAAATCTAAACCATTGGCGGACTCCCTATGTTTATGTTTAGTTCACTTAGGAGGATAACAGCAGACATCCCCAGACAGACTCTGTTCCTAGGAAAAAAAAAACATGCTGGCTGATTTTTTTAACATCATGCAGTTGCGAAAGAGTTCAGAAATTGTCATCTTGTAATTGCCCTGGAGGGAGGGGAAAAAAAAAACACTAGATCTTACCGTCCAAAAACTGTTTGTATCAACGTAATAATGCGAAATGGCGGCGCCCTCTATGGCGGCGGCTGGATCTGCTCCCGACAGTTTCTCACATTCTAGTCCGTGAACACTGCATCACTGGTTAAGAGGGCACAGCAGCGCCTGTACTTCCTGCGGAGGATGAGGAGAGCCCACCTGCCCCCACCCTCCCTCATCACATTCTACAGGGGCACCATAGAGAGTATCCTGACCAGCTGTATCTCTGTGTGGTGTGGAGGCTGCAGCGCTACCGACTGGGGTAGTGTGAGGAGGGTAACGAGGACAGCAGAGAAAATAATCGGGACTACACTTCCCTCCATTCAGGACATTGGCCAGAAGCGCTGCCTATCCCATGCTAAGAACATTACCGGGGACCCCTCTCACCCCCATCATGGACTGTTCACTCTGCTAGCCTCTGGGAAGAGGTTCTGCAGTGTGCGGTGCAGGACCACCAGGCTCCGCAATAGTCTAGTCCCCCTGGCCATTAGACTGTTAAATGGTCAATCTAACATATAGTTAACTTAAATCTAAATGGCTGCTAATCTGTCTTTTTGCACTACTGGCAGTTTTTTATAGCTTGCCACTCATTGCACATTGCTCTCTGCACTATGGTAATTACAGCGTTATTGTTACAGTGTTAATGTTACTGTGTACCTGACTTGTTAACCTGGCTGCCCATTTTGCACATCTGGTTAGCTACTCTTCTTGCACTATCGGCACTATGGTAAAATACTATACGTAGCCAATTACAATACAACTTTATTTATATCTGTACATTCAAGGAAACTGTGGGGGTCAGATGCATCGACATTTCGTTCTGTATACACGTGTACTAGAATGACAATAAAGTAGATCTGAATCTGAATCTGAATCTGAATCTGAATACGTTGGAGGAGACCGGCAATTAGGAGTTTACTTCCATTTATCTGTCTACTGGGTGAAGTGCAAAGCGAGATGTTGGCTAGGCTTTTAGGTTGCTTGAGTGGGAGAACATTTTAATTGGTTTTGGTAATGTCCAATCACAACTTGAGCTGCTGACCAAGAGGAGCCGAAATGCTGCTATACCAATGCTGAGTGAATGTTAATTAAATTGTATTTTTCTTCTTGTGGTGTACTTACAATTTAGGGCAGTGCACTTACACCTTAGACCAGTCTCCAAGAAATACCTTGTAAATATGCTTTCCTCTATATTCCAACATTCTTATTTTGTATATTATGTTTCTCTTTTACGTGTTTATTACATGCTTTTCCTGGAGTTCCTATCCCATTGCAAACAGTGTTCAATGCATTGTTGTAAGTGATAACAAAGACAATTCTAATTCTAATTATAATTCTATTAGAGCTGCAACACACTATTCTTTTAATTTTTTTTTTCAACAGTCTATATTGTGGCAATTAATACACTTAAAATTCTTGTATTTTGATCTCCACCTGTAAAACTAAAGAAATGTGTTCAAAATAAACATGAACTACTTATAGCGACTGTTTCGACCCATATTATGACAAAAACAGTTAAATAAAAATATTTATTCTTTATAATCAAAGATAAGGCGAATTGCATTTGAAAAGAAACACACTAAGTATTCCATTTAAATATAATATGAAATAATGTACATATGTAATGAAGTTTGGATTAAAGTAGATTCACCGGATGAAAACCTATGGAGTTAAGACACGAGCAAAATTATGCAACTCGTTGCCAAATTAATACTTTTTATCATCAATCCATCCAATTTTTGCACAACTTTTCCTCACTAGGGTCACGGGGTTCTGGAGCCCATCCCAGCTAACTTCCAGCAGTGGGCAGGAACACCCTGAACTGGTTGCCAGCCAGTTAGTATTAAAGTATTCAGATAAATTAATTCTACAACATTAGGAAAGTAAAATTATTAAATGTTTATTTTATTTCTATTATGTTATGTCATGATAATTGTCTTATGCAACGCCCAATCCATTGGCAGGAATACATGCTTATTTTACGAATTCATTCTTATTTTATTTAGTTTTATTTAATGTGTTTTTCTGTAAAATAAGAATATTCTGATTACACAATGTATTCCACCCTCTGCAGATCATATAAGTTGGCAGACTTTAAAGAATCTTTTTTTTTGTCTGTTTTTAACAGAAATACAATATTACATATTTAAATACATTGCAAACTAAGGCAAAATAAAGTAGATAGATAGATAGATAGATAGATAGATAGATAGATAGATAGATAGATAGATAGATAGATAGATAGATAGATAGATAGATAGATAGATAGATAGATAGATAGATAGATAGATAGATAGATAGATAGATAGATAGATAGATAGATAGATAGATAGATAGATAGATAGATAGATAGATAGATAGATAGATAGATAGATAGATAGATAGATAGATAGATAGATAGATAGATAGATAGATAGATAGATAGATAGATAGATAGATAGATAGATAGATAGATAGATAGATAGATAGATAGATAGATAGATACTTTATTCATCCCCCTAGGGCAGGGGTCGGGAACCTTTTTGACTCAAAGAGCCATAAAAGCAAAAAATATTAATTTTATTTTGGGAAAGAGCCACACCACATATTATGAGACAAATTTACTAAATTGCTAAACCCGCGCCCCAGACAAAAGCTTAGTCTTCAGGACATTTATTTTTGATGATTTGATAAAAATTATGAAAAGAGAATAATGCCAGAGCCCATGTCCCAAAATCAACAAACATACCACTTTAAACTTGTCTCTTTCTTGCAATTACTCAAGATCGGTTAAACTCCTTTTGACCCTTTTTTCATACATATTGGTTTCAAAACCAGATGCAAGCAGTTATTGTGTAAAAACGTCACAACATTCTGCAAATAGGGAGCCTGATGAGCTCACTTTTGGCGCAGATGGCGTAGGGCGAGAGATGGGAGGGAGTGCTTGCGCTTTTTGCATGGCTCCACCCATCCCTCCCACTCACCGAATCAAATGACTAAGTTCTCTTCCGGTGTTTTGGCATATTTACAGTTCTGTGGATTCATCATAAGGTATCTGAACACTGAACACAGATTATATAGTGAACTTTTATATAAAGGATTCTTTAGCTTTGTACAGCCAAAACGAGTTATTTTCCCCCTTTTTTTGTGTGACACCTTGACTGTAAATTTTAGTGAAAAACGTGCCCTATATATTCTGCGAAGTAATACCTTGTCGTTTAGCTTTGGTTTGGCTTTGCGTGTACCTGAATAGGATTAGTTTTGACACCTCGATTCCATAGCAAAGGGGCATTTGGGACATGGTGTGATTCCAGAAAAGTGTACGGTTCAATTGCAAAGCATATATAGTACGAACGCGACCGCCACCCTTGATTGCGCGTCGACTCATTAGCTGTGGTGAGCTGTCGAGAAATGATTTATTGTCAGTGTTAGTATTCTCTTTGAGATCGTCACATGCATGAGGCCATCCGATGAGGGTCCACCATCAGATCTTGTCTTTTCATAAAAGGCCAATGACAAATCCATAACATCAAATGTGTAACTTGATGTCCCTGTTGGTGAGGATTATTGGATTTGCTGTCACGGATATTGTTTATCCTTCTCGCTCCTGCAAAAAAAGATCTTGGCGTGGAGTCAGGTCTGGCGTGTGATTTACTGCATGTCGCTCTGCTTTGTCGGTCGCTGCCGAACGGTGATATATATGAAACAAAGAGATACGGAAAGAAAAATCAATCACGGGGCAATTGATTACATAAACCTGCGCAAACAAGACAAGGGGGGCATGGACAATTATGCGTTATCGACAATGACTACCTTAGCCGTATGTTAATTGCTAGACTGCAAATGCTGTGTTATTACAGTGACGAGCCTCACGCTGTTTGGCAGCTGGCTCATATTTAGAAGCGTCCGAGGGGCAACGCATTACAAGCGACTTCTGGTATGATGAAGCAAGGTTGTGTGACTCCGACCCCAGAAATGTTGACACAAATGCTTCCTTGATAGTGTAAATAAAGAAAAATCATTCTAATTGTGATTGATCATGACTCCAGATTGAGGGTCCCCAACAAAACCTTCTGAACTAGATTCTATAACGCACAATTAAAATACTTGATTTTGGATATAACTAACTAGCCATCGTCATTTAATACAGTCATACACAAGAATTTCAATGTACAAGGTGTCCTGAAAGGCGCTTTTAAATATAGTGTTTTATTATTATTATTATTATTATTATTATTTGCAAACACAATTTTGCTCGACATACTAGGGAAAATCCAGGTTACGAGCACTCCCAGGGGCTGTCACTGAGACTGCTAAATGTCGCCTTCAGCTGGGACAAAATGCTGCAGCGAGGCTTTTAACCAAGACAAGAAAGTTTGATCACATTACCCCTATTTTAGCTAACCTGCATTGGCTCCCTGTTGGCTTAAGATGTGATTTTAAGGTTCTGTTGGTATTATACAAAATCATGCATGGACTTGCTCCCTCATATTTTTCACTTTTACTCAGTTTTAATTTCCCCCTATGTTCCAATCCGGAGCCCTCACTCTGAAAATGCTGGTCTACTTGTGATCGCAAGAAACAAGAAGAAATCCACAGGTTTCAGAGCATTATTCATTCAGGCCCCGGTGCTGTGGAATGCTCTGCCCCCAGAGTTTGTTCTGCAACCTCAGTGGAAATGTTTAAATCTAGGCTTAAAACACACTTCTATTCTATAGCATATGAATAACCTATATTTTATTGACGATATCTGTTTGTTATTTTTTTATTGCAATATCTATTGCAGCCTGGTCATCCTGGAAGGGGGATTACTTCATGTGTGGTCCCTTCTCAAGGTTTCTTCATTTTCCTCATGTTGCAGTTTTTGAGTTTTTCCTTAATTTCATGTAGGTTTTATATCAGGGGATGGTGTAATAATAGTGTTGTTTGCAATAATCTGTGGTCTGTGATTAAGGGCTATACAAATAAAGATGACTTGACTTGAACTATAAAACGGAATGGAAGACACATTAATATCCACTCGATTCCCAAGGTTAGAACTATGATCACGTCATATAGCTGAAGGTAAATGCATCCATATCCTTCTCGTTTGCAATGTTTTTATAGAAGAACTCTGCCTACGTTATGTCTAAATTAGTATTCATGTCAGAAATGACAGTCAAAATGAGCTTTGTGTAGAGAAAATTGAAATTAATATGGTTCAGGCCAGCAAGTGTTGCTCACTATTTACCACACAAATTAAATCGAAATAGCCTCATATTGTGTCAAGCATTTTTTTATAATGGAAGCAATACTCTAAAGATATTTTATTGTTTGCTTTGTCAATTTTGCACTTCATTGATATGGATGATGATTTATCAGTCCAGAAGTAAAGTAATATTGATAAACAATTATTATGATTGTTTTATTTTGGAGCTCAGTGTATCCAATATGAGATAATACATTATAGACATTATACATATTATTTTTATTATTATTAGTAGTGTTATCATTATTGTTATTGTTGTTATTATTGTCACTATTGTTATTACTGTTGTTATTAATTATTATTATTATTATTATTATTATTATCATTATTATTTTATGTTGGTCTGTGTGTGTGCGCGTATTTGTACGCTCCTGTATATTTCTTCATAATACTCTGGCCATTTCCACGTATCTTTCACTTCTATTTGGTTCAAGCAGACAATAAATCAACTTGGGCCGCCCATGGTACAAGGTAAAATCATTTTTCAGGGATATAGCTAAGTCAGTTTCCCATTTTGTAATGGGTATGAGCATTGTTTCATTGCTCAAATGGAGTTTTTTCATTGCTGTTGCTGATAACTTTTGCAAGATCCAGTGGCTGTACTGTACCTTATAGGGTAGGTATCTTATTTTGAATAATGTTTTTAATTTGTGAACATTGTAAGGGGGAAATGCGAGATAAACCTGCCCTGCGACTGGCAGGCAACCAGTTCAGTGTGTCCCCTGTCCACTGCCCGAAGATAGCTGGGATGGGCTACATCACCCCCATTACCCTAATGAGGACAAGCGGCACAAAAAATGAATGGATAAAAAATACCTGTTGTTAGAAAAGAGATCTTACAGGTGTGTAATTCCTTTCTGGTCCCACATGTTAAAATTGATACGATGTTTGTTCAGTTGAAAGTCAGAATTGCGCCAAAGGGGAGAGAGTATGCACGGTACTTGTTGGACAATGGTGGTGTCCAGTGCTTCCAAACAGGCCGCCAGAGATTATTGGATTTTAAAGCAGCTGTGCCGCTCGATAGTTGTTGTAACATATGGTAAGTATGAGAGTTTAATGTTTTTACAATAAAGTTGCTCTAGTTCTCAGAAACAAAAATGTGTCAATATTAGGACTGAATCTTTAGCAGTGTTGTTCCTCTACCTTACGCTGAAAACGCGTTAAAAATGACTATTTTGAATACATAAAACTCTTATGCATATTCTAACAATTGATACTAACAATAGTGCATAATGGAATCGAGGATGACAAAAAAATACAGGAAAAATTGACACATTGCTGGCATTAGGCCAAATTTTTTAAGTTTATTTTTTTTGTTTAGCATAAGGTTACCATATTTATGACACCACTATATATTTTTTTGTTGGCATTGAATAGACTTTTTTGACAATGTTGGAGGTCGAATAAATTGTGATTTGGGGGGAAGGGCTCCCAAAAAGTGATGACTATACATGGACCAGGATTTTGCCCACGGCCATTGAAAATTTCCATAATTTAACACTTTTTGAACTCTTCTTTTTAAACTTGCATATAATATGCTACTGTGAATTTCAAGCAGAAACATTGCCCTGGCTGGTGATGAGCGTAATTTCTCACCACTGATTGTATAACTGTGCATGGAGCTGAATTATCTAACAGTATGCTAATGGATTTGATACTTGAGTCCAGCATTGATTTATGATTGTCTTAAAATGTTTCTAAGTTGCTTCTTTTCCTCAATTAGGAAGCTCTTGCAGTTTTAAGGCTTTTTGCACATGATCTTACTTTGTGTATGCGTGACACACAGAGATGCTGTGTTTTTTGGGGTTGAAAATAAATGCTTCTACATATTATTCACCATTTGTTTGGCTGAGCAAGAAAGCAATTCAAAAATTACACACATTGAAAAAAATAAATTTCTCTTAATTTAAAAATTAAGTCTATGTGCTGGTCCTTTTGAATAAAATTATCAATAGATGAAAAAGGTCAAGTCAAGTCATTTTTATTTGTATAGCCCTCAATTACAAAGAGTCTCAAAGAGCTTCACAGGTTATTACACATAAGCAGTTTAGGTTATTTGTATGCTATAGAGTAGAAGTAAGGCAGGCCTCCAAATTTGCACAGGTTGACGTAACAAAAAAACAAAAACAAAACAAAAAAATATGGCTTGATGGCTTGACATGCTGTTAGATTGCTAATACTATCACTAGTTGAATATTTTTTTCGGTTGAGGTGTGCCCCAAATTCGAACTTTTGGTCTAACTATCCCTCTCTGCCATGAGGCAATAGAATTATGTATATCTGCAGACGGTCAGCACAGTGGAACGTTACATACTTCTGCAAGATACTGACTACAAGCCGATACATTTTTGTAACATTTTAAACACTGCACATTTAAATACAATGTGTTTTACTTTTCTTTTTTTGTGGCACTGCATGTGCTCTAAATACAAAACACTGCTGTGACGTCCAGAAACATGTATGACGCCAGTGTCGAGAAGATATTTTCCCAAACATTTTTCATGTAGTGCGCAAAAGAAGCAAAACAGGAGGTTTGACAGTACTTTCTTCAATATTCCCAATAAACTTAAGATATTTCAACCTTTTTACCTTCAATGTATACATACAAATTGAACAGCACTAGAAGGTATTCATCAAAATAACAACACACTTCACTTTCTGTATCTTCAGAGTCAATGTCCGTTTGCTGAAGTTTTCTTTTAATCCTCAAGAAATAATAATAAACAATTGCAATTTGGTACATTACTGCGGAAGCCACCAGTGACAACATGACAAAAAAGATGCTTCTGTTTTTCAGTGTTGGCACTATTCTTCAGAGTATGGTCGCCCTGGCACTGTCTTGTAGAAATATTGGGCTCAAATTTCACGGGACACAGCCCAGATTTCGTTTCTTTTGGAGCATTACTAAACATGTGCTTGTCTTTGCAATCACCATCTTGAATGGTCACATAATGTGAAAACACTTGACATAAATAGAACGTCGCTGAAAATCGAGCAACTAAAAATGGGGTCAGGTGTGATGCGGCCGTTGGCATTCTGCAGTCAAAATAATTGACACATTTCCCACACCGTTGGCCACTGGGCTATGTCCTGCTTAAAACTTAATAATGTTACATGAATTTGTTTATGTTTATGGCTGTTTAAGCATGTGGCTTAAAATCTGGTGCAAGTTGTTCACGGTTCACAGGTCCTTTAACTGCATGCCTCGTTTAGGCACCAATGAGGACATACTTCTGGACAGCCATCTCTACTGTTGATGGTCCACAGCCGGTTCTTGGGTCATGCCAAAGTTGGTACCAGTCCATTCCTTAATATTGTTGGCCCAGTTCTTTTTTGGGCTTCCTCTACTCTTCCCCACTTGGACTGCGCCCTGGAAATATATCTCGGTCAGTCCTGACGATCTTGTGACTTTACCATACCACTAAGGTTTCCCTCAGCTCAAAAATGACAACAGTTGTTTGTAGGGTCTGATGTGCCCTCTGATTGTGTTGCGCACCGTTTTGTTTGTCATGTAGGCTGAGTAGCTGATGTTTTGAAATAAAGTTTCCTGTGGCATTGCATCTCCATAGCCTGGATTTTGCTTCCCAGTTTCACTGTGAGAGTCCATGACTCGCAAGGGAGATGGAAGTAACCATCCCTTGCATGAGTCTGGTCTTTGATTTCACTGCCAGATTCTAGGACCTCCAAATGGGTTTAAGTCTGGCAAGTACAGCTGTGGTTTGAGCTATCCTGGCCAAGATATCTGGTTCTGACACCTCTTTTTATATGACAGGTCCAAAATATCTAAAAGTGTTGACGTGTTTTATCTCTGCTGTTGATGGTGTTTGTGGTGATACCTTGGGATTGTTGTTCATTACCCTTTTTTCTGTTCTGATTTCCATCCCATAATGGCTTGATGCTTTGTCCAGGTGATTGACCAGATTTCCGAGTTCCTGTCCGTCCAATCCGGCAATATCATCAGCAAATCTGAGGTTCGTGATGTTGCGTCCCCCAATATTGACTGTACTTACATGTTGCTCCAGAGCTTTGGACATCGTCCTACTAGGAATATGTTGAATAAAGTTGGAGAGAGAATATAGCCTTGTCTCACAACAACTGTAGTTCGAAACCACGCTGCAATGTTACCATTGATCAGTATCACACTGTTGACATTGGCATACAGTTGTTCAATGGTCTGAACTAGTTTCTGGCCCATGTTGTACTTCCGCAAGGTGGCCCATAAAGTGGCTTGCCATACTCTGTCAAATGCCTTCTTAAAATCAACAAAAACTTGATAGAGGTTTCTCTGGTGTTGTTGAAACTTCTCACATGCTCAGATTAAAAATGTTTTCAGCCTTTGATTTCAGTCTGTTCAGTAGGACCTTTAGCTTAACTTTACTTGCATGGCTGGTAAGACTAATTGATCTGTAGTTGGAGAATAGTTGAAGGTTTCCTTTCTTGGCAGCATAATTACTAGTGATTATGTCCATGCAGAAGGGCACTGTCCTGTTTGCAGGACATCTCTTTAGATATTTGTCAAAATGTTTGTAGTTTGCTCACCACTATTTCTAATGAGTTCTGATGGGATGTTGTCGATTCCTGATGAGTTTACCTTCTTCATTGAGTTAATTGCTGCCTCTACTTCTTCTCTGAGGATAGGGGCTGGATTCTTTAAGGACCTCAGGGTCTAACTGTGTCAGGTAGTTGAATGGGGCAGTATTCTCTCCATCTAATCATGATATTTTTTCAGTATGCGTATTCCCTTCCTTATTCTGAATGCTGCTGACTTTTTCCTGGTTTGTTTGTTTGAGGTTATTTTACTATCTGAAAGGCTTTCAATGAATTGTTCTTGTTTAGGCACTCTTCTAACCTCGCACATTGTTTTTGGATTAATTTCTCATTTGCTTCCTTCACAATTTTTGTAATTCTCTTGTTGGCTGCTTTATGCTTGGGGCTCCTAGAGGGCTGTTTTTTTTTTTTAGTTCTCGCCTCGTGTCGCACTGTTGGAGCAATTTGTTTGTAACCCGCTGCTTTATCTTCTGATGTTTTCCTAGAATATATTTAGCTGTGTCAGTCATCGTCTGGTGCAGATTCTTCAAATACAAAATCAAGTTTTATTCTTAAATTACAGCATGCGGCTTTTAATCACATGTGTACTGTGGTCTTAAATGTAAGGCCATTGAAATACACCCATTAATTAGGAAACAATAACTTTAACACTTAATAAAAAAATACCAGCTAATTTATTCTTAATTTGTATATGTCTATGATCTTAGGGTCTGAAACACCTAAGACCAGAGAGCCCCAACTGGGGTTTGAACTGTGCACACACCTTTGCCCAATTATCTTGCCCACTTGATCCGCATATGGTTGACGGGTCATTTTGAGTTTTTCTGCCATTGTCATCCTGGTAGTCATTTTGTTTCCACCAGTACGGCAGCTTTGAATTAGTTTTTTTCTGTTGTTTTTTTTTTTACTTTAACTCTGGTATTTTCCATTGTCCGATTTTGTTCGAACATTTTGTTAGTTGCTTTGTGACAATTTTTTTGTTTCTATTTTGATCCTGGTTTTGTTATCAAATACAACTTTCTTCTTGAGCGCCTCTGCCTCCAGTTCCTGCACATGGGTCCATCAACCCTAAAACTGTAACATGTTAGGTGAGGCACAGCTTTACCTGCCTCCCCAGACTGCACTGCAAGAGCTGCCGTCCTAACAATGTCTTCCATTTTTTTTGTACTTTTTTTTAATAGGCGGCATCTGTGTGGCCCAGTCTTTGAAGATTCCGCACAACCCTAAGATGGAAGATTACGACAAAGCCATCCAACAACTGCTGGAAACGCAGCACTCAAGGGCAGTCGTCATCTTTGCCAACGAGGAAGACATACGGTGAGCGCCGCCTCGCCTCGGCCGTTCTGACGACTCGTGACGTTCCACTCCTTAATCTCTGAGTGGCACCAGCCACAGGCAAAGAGTTGCTATGCATGCCGCACGCCTGTTACACAAATATGCCTTTTCAAACATGAGAAGGCGTAGGCGGGGAATACGGATCACAAGAGCACCACACGGATATTGTGTCAATTACAATTCCCCATGGGGGAATGTCAAAAAAGCACACAATCAAATATTTACACGGTTACTTGCTTTATTTTGAGTAAGGAGCACAAAAATGTTTAAAAATTTGTGCATGAGTGATGGAACACACATGCAGAATGAGGAGTTCCCAGCTCACTCTGGGGGTTGTTTGTGCAGGTATATCCCACATTCCCCCCCATTTTTTTAATAATAGAGATTTTCTTCAAATTTCAACCCGTATGACAAGCTGCAACCCAAATCAAGAAAATAATTGCACTTTTCAAATATATCTAATGAATGGAGGGTGCAGTTTAAAGCAGTGATATGATATATGCATTTCTTTTTCTTAAAAAATAATAATTAATAAATAAATGATAATGATGAATATAAAACAATGACAGGGAGCACGGCGGCGCAGTGGTTAGCGCTTGTGCGGCACGGTTCATGTCATGGGAACCTCCTGCGTGGGTCTAAATCCAGCTCCAGACTTCCTGTGCGGAGTTTGTATGTTCTCCCTGTGCTTGCGTGCGTTTCCTCCGGGCACTCTGGTTTCCTCCCACGTTCCAAAAACATGCATTTCAGGTGAATTGGCCGGTCCAAATTGTCCCTAGGTGTGAATGAGCGAATGAGTTGTCTGTCCCTGTGTGCCCTGCGATTGGCTGGCAACCAGTTGAGGGTGTCCCCTGCCCACTGACCGGAGATGGCTGGGATGGGCTCCAGCCCCCCCGCGACCCTAATGAGGATAAGCGGTACGGCTAATGAGATGAGATGAGATGAGATGAGATGAGATGAGATAAAACCATGACCACCAAAACCAAGACGGCCTTAAATACCGTGTATACTTGCATGTAAGCCTACATCGCATATAAGCCACGTCTTAATACTGTTTTAATGAAAGCCAACCATCACTGCTGTATTTGCTGATTATATTTTATCAACCAGGGAACATTTTAGGAAACAATCATTCAGATGTTTTTTTTTTCTTAAAATAGTCACGGACGTGCTATTTAAAGGGATCCCAAAATTCTAAAACATACAAAATGCTAGGAAAGAGTGCATTTTTTTGCATAATATGATACATCTATGTCATTGTTATATTTGAATTATTCTCTGGGATAATATGTTTATTGCGACAGTCTGTCTCGATTTTGACGTCCTGAGCTCTGATGTCATGTGAGGCACACCAGCACCCTAGCAAGCCTCTCGGTTTTTGGTGTTAACTTGTCGAAAGTGTTTTGAGTGTTGTAAGCCAAGTTTTGTGGGGAATGGTTTGGCGTTATGTCGCAGAATGGTGCAGCAATGGTACAACAAATGTCAAGCAGCCAAAATGGGGTGAACTGGCAAAAATAACACACAAATAGCAAACTGCAGGCTCGCGGGCTGCCATGGAGGATGAACCGGGACCGTTTGGTGGAAAAAAAACGTGAAGCTGGCTAACCGAAAACATGCAGTAAGCAGCCAGGATAACCGCAAGCGAACAACAAAAAAATTATTACAGCAACAAACACGATGGGCGGTAAAGACAATAAGCATAGATGGATGGCCAGCTAGCCTACTGCTTACGGGGCTAACCTAAACCAAACAAAACTGCAAGCCCTTGGGAGCCCGCACGCTCATGGGGAGCTATGCGGGCATTATTATATTAATTGCAAGACAAGCGGCAAACACAGGAGAGGAAAAATCGCAATCAGATACGTAAATTCAGGCGAAGTCAAAAAAGGAACACACACTGTTCACAACGGCTGGTAAACGTACCCTTTTGATGATCAACTCAACAAACCAGTGAGAAGTCTCTGAGCGACTCGGTAAGCAAAGTTCCAATTACTACAAGCTCAAATGAGCACTATGCATTTGCTGATTACTACAATCACTGTCAGTTTTTTAACGGGACATGCGGTTTGTTTGGCTTCTCAATGTCTTCTGGTGACATCACAGCTCTAGGGGCTATGCGGTCAAACTGTCTACTTTGTAATTTTCAATTTTTTTGAGATCCATGAAGCGTGGAATATTTTGGAAAATATTTGCACGAAAGTGGGGAGAAACAATACAAGTTCTGCGCCAAATAATAAAAAAAGGGTCTTTAATAATTCCTTTCAGGCAATGTGATTGCACTTTATGTTGTGTAAGGATGTCTCTCGTAAACACAATATTTGTTATTCGTATATATTTTTAATTTTGATTGGAAATAATCACATCACCTGGATTATATAATAAAACAAATAACAATAGTACATGGGTTTCTTTGGAGAAGTAAGACAAATCTTTCGCTTGTTCCTATAATTATATTAAATATAACAGCAAAGTTCCCCAATTCAATTGAAAAAAAAGTAAAACGGAAATGTAAATAATAAAAAGCAGAAAAATACTTTATCATCATTAAAGCAACCATTAACTCATCTGCATTTAAACTCTCGTGGAAATGAGAGGTTAAATCTGGTGTAGAAAAAAATATTGCAGAAAGAAAAAGCTCAATTGTTTTTGAACCAACTCTTGAATAAAGTATCTATCTATCCATCTATCTATCTATCTATCTATCTATCTATCTATCTATCTATCTATCTATCTATCTATCTATCTATCTATCTATCTATCTATCTATCTATCTATCTATCTATCTATCTATCTATCTATCTATCTATCTATCTATCTATCTATCTATCTATCTATCTATCTATCTATCTATCTATCTATCTATCTATCTATCTATCTATCTATCTATCTATCTATCTATCTATCAATCAATCTATCTATCTATCTATCTATCTATCTATCTATCTATCTATCTATCTATCTATCTATCTATCTATCTATCTATCTATCTATCTATCTATCTATCTATCTATCTATCTATCTATCTATCTATCTATCTATCTATCTATCTATCTATCAATCTATCTATCTATCTATCTATCTATCTATCTATCTATCTATCTATCTATCTATCTATCTATCTATCTATCTATCTATCTATCTATCTATCTATCTATCTATCTATCTATCTATCTATCTATCTTACACTCCTTAACCATGAACACATTCAAAAAAGAAAGCTTCCCAGTCCTACTGGTTAGGCAACTTTTTCATGCCATTAAATAGTGCGGCCCGAATAAAGATTTATTTTCCTACCATGTAGCTAAAGTGAGTTTGACACCCCTAGTCTACCTTTTAGCTAGTTACCATTATAAGGTAGCAGACATGCCAAGAAACTTACCTGGAAAGCCTTAATTACAAACCAAGAGCAAATGTTAAATGGCTGGACACGGTTTGTGACCGCTTCAGCATTTGAGGCAGGCAATTGAAGAAGGATGGCCATCTCTGATTGCAAACTACAGCTACCACGCTGGACCAACATACCCTCATAATAGGACGCGTTAACTAAAACTTAAGAAACATACAAAAAAAAAATCCTGCAGATTGCCGTTGTGTCTATTATATCAACTTTGCCGTTGATATATGACGTTTTTGAACATAGTAAAAACAAAAGGCCAGACATGGTATTAGGACACAAATACATAAACACTCTTGCAATAATACACTATATGTCTTACAGTTTTAATCAACAATTGCCTAACATTCTCATTCGGATTGTGAAAAAAAGAACTACCGTTACAAAAGTACAGTATCCCAAGACTGTTAAATGTTAATTATCTTTGCATACTGTTTATGAAACATTTGCAAATACACCCTCTTGACCTTAAATATTGGTATTACAAAATTTCACATGCTGTTTTTGCACATACTGCATTGAGAATATTTTAATTATTATTATTATTTTGTTCGTTTGTGTATATTTGGTTAATGTGTATCGTTTCGTTGGATCTTCAATTAACGTTAGCAGTATCTAAGTAAGGCAGAGGTAGGGCTGTAACACCAATCAATTGAAACTGGAATACTTTTCAATATGAAAGATGGACATGGAAATGAATTTAATGTTCACACTTTGAAATATTCCAGGGGCATATCGATTCCCCCCTTTTGAGAAAGATCATAGGTAAGGTCGTGGGTATAACCAGACCATTTTTGAGAGTGCTCAAGCATACCAATATTCAACTCAAGCACTCCGAAATAGTGAAGTATTTTTAAAACTCTATTCAGCAGTGTTCACTCCGTTTTTATCAATTGACAATAAATAATTTTGAATAAGACAAGTTCAAGCCAATATTTTAGAGCATAACTGTTCTTGGTGAAGGTTTACTATAGATCCTTATTTGCATATTCTGTAGCTGCTCAAAATTCCTCAATGCAGACCTCCTTGAGAGTGGTGAAAGGTTAATTGATTTTATATAGGGTTTAGGTCTGGAAACTGTCCAAGGCACTCTAGAAGTTGAAAATATTGTTAAAGAGACTCTCTCTGCATTCTGGAGCACCTTGGAGTTGCAAGAACCATTTTCAATGCTTTCTGACTAATGGCCTCAAATTTTCTCTATACATAATTTGTTTTTCGTTATGTTACAAAAGATCAATCAATAACCAATCAATTATAAAATAAATCAAAACGTGGAATTAACAAAATCCTTAAAATTTTAGCTTCTTAACAGTAAATATTTGCTGACAGATTATTTTATTATAACAAAGTAGACAATCACTTATCTATGGGCCCGGTCACACAGCCGTTTGCGGCTGAATCACAGCCAGAAATTTCTGCCTGTGAGGTGGACGCTATTGGACGCTTTGGAATCGCCATACAGACGAGATACAGCAGTGCTTAACACGCGGTCGGAAATTCGCGCGCGGGTGGCAGCGCGACAAAGTTTTGCGCTGCTCAATTCTTTAGAGCGCGGGTACACAGCCTTTCACGGGCATATCGAGGCTGAACCACGACCAGACATTTCCGGCCGTGAAGCAGACGCTGTTGGGCGCTGTTGGACGCTTTGAGACCGCCATATAGACGAGATACAGCAGTGCTTTACTCGCGGTCGGAAATTCACAAGCGGTTGGACGCGCGAAAAAGTTTTGAGCTGCTCAAAACTTTGAGCACGTGTTAACCGCGGGCGGCACACGAGGTAATGACGCGGAAATGACGCGGAACGACGTGCTCTGGCCGCGGCCAGGGCGTCGTTACACATGGGTAGGACGGAAAATTTCAGCGGGTAATCGTGGGTGGAGCATGGTAATAGCATGTTCTGCGCCTGTATCGGTGTTATTACGTGAAATTAGCGTGTTACACGTGTGACGGTCAAACGCCTTTCTCCGCGTATATACAGCGCGATTTGCCGAGCACACGTCAGTTGTGCGCTAGACGTCAAGGGGTGGAAATGGATCCCCGTCACCGTAGTGACCTCGTCTTAATCCATTTTTATTTCTTGACATTTCTTTTCATTTCATAACAAGATCATAAAATCAAAATGAAAAACTATTACAATAATAACATATTGGCTTCTTCGGTGCCATAGCTTGAAATCTTGATCTTCACGGGACTGTGTCTTGAGCGGTTATGATTTCTACAGCCCGGTGTTATGCCGAGAAATGCATCCCTGCCGAGATTTGCATCCCCTCGCTACTACAACCACTTTTACCTCGTTTTATCTCACTTTTAGGGAATGTAATGGCAAACATATAACCAAAACCACTTCGTCTTGCATTTGTTGGGAATGTAATACAACTTAAACCATTCTGTCTTTGTTTTTGTTGTGAACGTAATCGAACGGTAATGCACACCGTATATAAAATCCTCCCCCCCTCGCGTGAACGCGCATTCTGTTGCGCTTCCAACAAAAGCGATCGTATTCTATATAAAATGCTTATTAAAACAATAAAGCGAGCTAATTATAACAATTGGGAGATCCTAGTCTATACAACTCGTTTATTTAAACAATAAAGTGCGATCGTATTCTACAAAATGCGTTTGTTAACGCGGATGAAAAAGTCACCAAAGTCAATGCACGCTTCCAACAAAAGCAATCGCAGCAGAATGCGCGTTCACGCGAGGGGGGGTGGGGGTGGTTGCGTAGGAGTCGGATTTGGGCACAACACCGGCTCGGGAGCTTTTATACCCGTGGTCCACACGAGAAAATGACGCGGAAAGGACGCGATGAGGAAGCGGAACAGTCGCTGGCGTCTGTTTTGCGGGCATACCACCGATGAACAGCGGGTAGGACAATTTTGCGCATTTTCCATCGCGGGCAACCACGGGCAAAAAAAACCCCGCAACATTTTAGCCGTGATTCAGCCGCAAACGGCCGTGTGACCGGCCCCTATTGAATCAAACTCATTCTCATGTCAAAACCCGGCCATATTTTGTGTTTCAAAATTCTATAATATTCATTAATTCACACAGGTGGATGTTATTTTTTTTATAAATAATTTGCAAAAAATTGAAAATTGATGGTTAATTTGGTGGTTAATGGTTTAGAGTCAAAGTCAGCTTTATTGTCAATTCTGCAGCAAAAACAGAGAATTGAAATGTTTTTTTCACTCAGCCCTCCGTGTCTAGAAATTAAAAACGAACACGAAAACACAACACTAGGGCACACTACACTAAGACACACATGTAGATGGTACGACAGATAAATAGTGCACTCATAAGTCATAAAGTGCATTGTGGTACCTTGTAAACAAAAAGTTCTGAGTTTAGACCTGAAGGAAGCTCTTTGCTTTAGCAATCCAAATAATAACTAAAGTAGTTAATATCCACACAATAACTGACAGTTCCAAAAAAACTGCATTCATAAAATAATAATATGAATTGATTCAAATAATAAGCAAAACTACATGAACTATCAAATAATTGTACATTTTTAAAAAATACTCTTAAGACAAGTAATTTGCCTTTTTTATATAACATATGCTTCACCTACAGGGACCTGACATAATTGCTGATATGGGTAACAAAAACCTCACAAAAAGACTGGCTCAAAAAAATTTAGGAAAAATGGTGCGGTTTGGTTACTTTGAGTCTCCGTAGGTTGTATTTTTCCTTGAGCTGTAAGCTTTCGTTTTCTGTTGCACTGCACAACACAGAATTTAAATATGCCAAATATGTTTTTTTGAACCCTAATATGTAATTCCCAGTATTCTCTCAATGTCGGAATGCAATGACTGTGTTCTCCATGGGATAACCTGCAATCATCTGGCAGACAATATATTTTGCTGCCTACCCCACAGAGTGAAATTCTAGTGCTGGCTGTAGCACCGCCTCTAACCGGTTGGGACTCCAGCATGCACCAAAACCTCTAAAGTTTGGAAGCATTTTATCCTGGACATGGCAAATGAAAATAGGACTTTCAAAGTTTGAAAAGCAGACCTTGTGTATCATGGCAGTACCTCAGTGATGCCTGAACATTTAAAGAGAACAGTTGAATGAAACAGAGTGGGACTCGCCTTGGTGAGATTCTAGTAAAAGTCAAGCCAGTATAGTTTTAATAACATGCATTGTACATTTTGCATGCTATTTCGCAACAGAATAGTGCATGGGCGTTTTACCAGACTGTGCCTGACAAACGTATGATAAAGTAGAATGGCTCAGCACCGTTAGAGCATCACTTGCGTTAGTTTTCCTTTTTGGCAGGGGAATTGAAAACCTAAAGGGTAAGACTGAGTCAAATTGTATTAATTTATTTCATTTATTTGGTCCCCTTGGGGAAATTCATTTTCACTGACTGTACCGGGCACGGTAGAGTCAGTGCTGTCGCTGCAGAGCGTGCACCAATTGAACGATTTGCAGCACCTTGTATTCCTGAGCGGTGTCCCACCAAAATACTACAAAGGCATGGCTTTGCTTAGCTTCCCAAGATCCGGCATTCTCTGGTTGGAATGTCCATAAACAGGTGAACAGATGGGGATTAAAATCGTGAATTCAGCCCAACGAGAAACGAGAAAGAAACAAAAAGATAGTGGGAGAGAAAGATAAAAATAAAATGAGAAAGTTGGAGAAAGAGATACATAAAGAAAGCAAGAGATGAAGAGAGCAAGAAAAGAGATACAGAGAGAGAAATAATGGGCGGAAGAGAGAAAGGGGAAAGGGAGAAAAAGGAAGAAACAGAAATGAATAAAAGAGAAAAAGTGTATTGATTGGAAAATATTAACCTAGAGATGCACAGAGGGAAAAAATGAGACTGGAAGTTGAAAATCAGCTGTTCAGTCATCCCTTGCTCTTTTCATATCAGGACTCCAACACCCTATTTGTGGGTGGGTGTTAATAAATGCATTCATTTTGAAAGGACAATTATCAGTTGTTAAAACATTAAAAACGACACGTCAGTTGTGAAAACCACTTGATTTAAACTGTTGAAAACCGTTATGTACATTTGTTATACTTTGCAGTTGACCACTGAATGAACTTCAAAAGATGTGCATAATGAATATTATGCACAGTTTTATTTACTGTTTAACTGCTGCTAATGAGAGTATTCCTGGTGAACAAGGATAAAAAAATGTTCATTTTGATTTAATATTTATCTACCTGTCCTCTGAAAATGGAAAAATGTGTCTAGTGATTTTCATTTTGCACCTCTATTTCCCACCTTTGTTTTCCACTTCACCATTTTCCAGTTGCATCCTGATTTGTCGGGTCTGTTGTTTTTTTGGATTCAGAAAGTTTAATTGTTTGTTTTTTTATTTTATTTTTGTAAAAAAATCTAACCTAAACCTCTTTGCATGTTTTATCCTCCACCTGTCCCTAATTAGCCTCCCCCTTTATAAAGACAGCTCCCAGTGTCGGGTGATTTTCATTTTCTACTTTAATTTCCAACCTTTGTTTTCCACATCATCATTTCCCAGTTGTATCTTAATTTATGAGGTTTGTTTTATTATTTTTGACTTCAGACAGTTTTATTGCTTTATTATTTTGTTTTTTTTTAACCATTTGTATGTTACCTAGTTAAATATTTTGTGATTTATTATTTTTTGAGCACTTTGCCATGCTTCACGCTTAGGGTCAACCCCAAAATCACAAGTTTATTTTTATATTTTGTTTTATGCTTTGGAGATGGCAAGATCATCTCAACAAAATGCAATAGTACCATTATTATATGTTGACAAGGCCATTATCAGATGAGACATGTGTTAACAGTAAGACCACAATTGCACATAAACGCGTTGATTTGATTATTTGCTTCAATAGTTGTTAGTTGCAGCCTGTTGACACTCAGATCTCAAGAAAACCAATGCTAAGGAAATTGTCCTTTTTGCAGGGGAGTCCTCAACGCCACCAAGCGAGCTAATAACGCAGGCCATTTTTTGTGGATGGGATCAGACAGCTGGGGGGCCAAAAGCAGCCCCGTCCATCAACTGGAAGACGTTGCCGTGGGCGCCATCACCGTCCTACCCAAGCGCTCCTCCATTAAAGGTACGCCACCGGCCGCCTCTGTTTTCATCCCTTTCATTACAGATAAATAAAACAAAAGAAGCGGGCCATGTTGAGGGATTACAGAAGATTTGAAATCATCACATAGCATATCAAAAGATGAGCTCACTGATACTCCAATGTGGGTCTTTGAGCGAGATGTTGATAAAATGGATGTTGTGGGGTCTGCTTTTCATCTGTAATACGTCTCATTACATTTTCTTTCGTAAGCTTTTGAAATTTCTAAAATAGATTGATGTTAGCCCTCCATCCAATTTATAGCCTCTATTTTTAATGACTAAATAGCACATATTAAATGAAAGGGTCGTATCAGAAATGAGCATTCCTAATTTTCGACACACTGTCAAAGCAGTACATTATTAATTTAACAATGGGGTTATTCTAGTGGGTGTAATTATAGGTCACATTTGCAGTCGAACTACATTTATAAAGAATTTACAAATTGGCCGTAATTACTCTGTGTACACGGCCTATTAAAAGTGTGAAGGGTAGTGACCTACTGCTTGCCAAATAGTGAGGCTAAATTTAGAGCTGCTGTTTTGCCAGGCAATTCATTAGATGCTAATGATGCCATATGTCTGCCGGCCCTTTCAAGCTTAAACAAATCTTAAACCTACTTGTGAACTGACAATTATTGACACTCATCAATTAATCAACAGGCGTATTCTTATTTTTCTTTTTCCTTTAATCAAACAATATAAACACAGCAAAATGATCTATAGCTGGCTGTAGTTCTCAACTGGTTTGACTTTGGGTTCTACCATTCTACCCTAATTACAAACTGCGACCCAAATCAAAAAATAAATTCCAATTCTCAAAATTCTCCAAAGAAAATATGGCGTTTTTAAAACAGAAATAGTGTAATATATTCACCTTTTTTTTTACATCGCATACAAGCGACCGCTTAAAACTGCTTTAAAATAGCCACATACCAAAAGCAATTCAAAAATTGATAAGCGTACCTAAATATTGATCATTATTTACGTAGTTAAAGAATAATAAAAAGCTAAAAAATAACATGTTTGAACGATTTACTGTCCCTACTAGCATCATCTCAATGTCAGACACTCATACACCATTTCCGCAATTTGCAATCGTTGTTGTCACTTTTTTTCCCCTTATTACAAACCTTCTTGGGACCTATTTTCATGGATGGAAAAGGGAAATAAAACCAATAAAATCACAATATAATGAAATTTGGTCAAATGCTCCAATTGAGTAAACAGGACGAACAAATTGAGTAGGCCTTTATTGCCATCTACTGTTAAGGAGTGTATTCGACCCTCTGTTTCTTTCTTCTGCTTGGTGTTATTTTGCCAAGGAAAAAGCCCATGATCCACTGAAAATCGGTCCGTGACCCACTTTTGTGTCCCGACACACCAGTTGAGAAACGCTGATTTAGAGAGGAAAAAGTTAGGAACCACAGCACAGTTAACAGCAGCAAACACCATGGCAACAAGTTGTCATTGAGAAAGAAAGTTCATGTGATTTTTTTTTTTTCATTAATATGCATCATTACTAATTTGACTAAGCACAGCCAGCAGCATCTGCCCCAAATTATATCCTTGACTTTGAGGTCCTCATAATGTTTTTTTTTTATTCTTTAATCTCATATCTAGCAGGTGTTCTCACATTTTTCAGCCTGTCAAAATGATCTACCCACCACAAGAAAAGCAACACATGGAATCATTTTCAAATATGCCTGATGTTATTTCTCAATGCATGCTCAAAGGAATCAAATTGGTTGTCTACTTGTAATACATGTCAACAACGTGCATGTCCCAATTCAATTCATTCTTTTTTTCATAGCCAATGTTTTTGTTTAATGCCGCTATTATAGAAATGTATGTAATTAGATAAATTATAATTAGCTCTATACTCCTGTACTGCTGTTCAGTGAAAGGATTAAATGGACAGTAAAAAAGGGCTAGTCCAACCGTTTTGAAGCTGAGAGCTTCTTTTTGTTACTAATTAGCGCAATGGGCACCAAGTTTAGATTTCTAAAATAATAAATCAGCAAGATGGATTGCTAAGAAGGTAGCTAGATAGGTGGATAGAAAGTTAAACAGGTAAAACCAATAAAAGGGAGCTAGCAAAGAAGAATAAAGAGTGCCCGCGCGCACCACGTTTGAGACCCCTGTTGTAAACTATTATTCATGTAAAAAATGACAGTCCAAATGAAGTTTGCAACCAGCCACATATTATAGGTGGAATATTTGATCATATGGGAACCAGCCTAAATCATTATTATTGTTTACTTTATTTTATGAAGTGAATTAAAAACACTTGTTATTGTCTGGAAATAGCATTTTTGCTTAATTAATTTTAAGATATATAGTGTATATTTCACTGAAAATGCTTGAATTTCAGTCATATGTTTTCAATGTTTCAAAGATGCTTGAATTTTAGGCTAAGTGATTGTAAATAATTGAAATTGTTCCTATGTTTCTCATCAAGTCTACTCAAAAATTACACTGAGATCTGGTAGCTTCGCCTTATCGTTGAGTTTCTTCTTCCCTGGTGTATAACACCAGCTGGCATTTGTTTGTATGGCATTGTTCTATGAAGCGCCATCGCCCCCTATGGGTGCTTGTTACGCTGAAAACATGGCACTACGAAATGAGTGTTAATGATGGACATTTATTATGTGCGATGCAAAAAATTAAGGTACCGTTTGCATTGGTGAATTGTAGCTTTCTGCAACTGAAAATGTAAGCTACGTATCGCTGTCATTTTACCAACACCTACATAGGGGTATATTAGTCTCAAAAACAAATAATTTTGTGATTTACAGAAGATTTAAGTCAAGTCAAGTCAAGTCAAGTCATTTTTATTTGTATAGCCCTTAATCACAAATAGTCTCAAAGGGCTTCACAAGTTATTACATATAAGAAGTTTAGGTTATTCGTATGCTATAAACCCATGTCACGAAAAATACACACGGGATCAAAAATGGCATATGTAAATCGCATATAATTTTGTGTCTCTCCACAATACATGATTCATACCAAATATATCCTTTAAATGGTACTAGAAAATTGGAAAACTGGTTTCAGGTCCTTTTGCCATGAAAAAGGTTCACAAACCCTGGGAAGATTCCTGATTAATGGTTTGAAAATGCATTGATTAAAAAAAGAATAAAATAATCTTACATATTCCTGTTCAGAAATACTTATGGTTGTCTTCCATTTTATTGATAAAACTATTTAAAAACTTTCCATTTATTTGTTCTGTTTTTGTCTCATATTTCAATTTATTTGACAATTAAAACCAGTATAGTGCAACTGAAAGATATATAGTCTTGTAAAAGCTCTCAAAAAGTGTAAAAAACAATCTGACCATCATGCTCTTTGTATACTGAATATAATAGAAGTGACAGATGTTTTTATGAGATATTTAGCTTACGTGGCTACGTGGGGAACTGTAGGGCATTTTAGAGCTTCTTTTTTTACATTATGGTGCTTGTGAAAACAGTGGAAGCTGTTGAAAGACGCTGTAAACTTTACTGGCACTGTAGGCTGTATACAAGAAAAGCCGGTGTGGCTTTAAAGTACCGGATGGGACGCTGGTCTCTCCGTGAATACTGTATTTTCCGCACTAGAGACCCTTTAATTTGTTTGTAAACATTGTGACGTAACGTATTGGGCGGGGCTTAGCAAAAGAATACTAAAGCTAGTTAGAAGACACAGGAAAAGAACGCTGTCATAATGTTCTTTGTTTGTGTGCCAGAACCGGAGAAAAAACGTCAGTGATCGTAAATTAAAGTTTTACAGGCTCGCAGGTCGAAGAAAGTGTGCGTTAAAGCGAAGACATTGGACCGAGACCCTCATGGAAAATGCGCGGGTCTGCTGCGCACCTTTCATAGCAAGCGAGAAGAGTTAGATTTGTAATTGTTGAGTTTATATTATTTATTAAGTCGGTAAAGTACCTTGTTATGTTCTTACCTTTTAGCATGTAGCCTTAAATCCAACGGTAGCCTCGAAAACAAAACCAGACAATCATTGAGCATATAATGCAAGTATTTGTTTTTTTTTAGAAACATTTAATTATTGGTGTAATGTTTTTTATTTATTTTTTTTAAGTATGCCCAAAGATCACGTGACTTTTCGCGCACTTGTAGGCGAATGTGGCAATCTATACTATATACTGTATTTCCGTTTGGTGCATTAGCCACGTGATGGACAAACAGGCCCGGAGGCTTTCAGTTTCACTCGGCAATTTCTTCTCATGACAGTCCTGGGAGAGCGCGTATGTCCTTGCTGCATATACGGTATATTTAACTCGGAGGCTTGAGAGCGAGGTTACGTTGCTCATTGTACGTTCTATGTGAACGCCAACTTCCAAGCTTGACTTTTTGGTGACGGGTTTTGCTCATTTGGTTTCACAGCGTAGCTTGAGCGTTGGCGTCTTTTAATATTCCTAATCGATCAAATCGCTTTACCCGTCGGTTTGGTTGTGATCAGCTAAATGTACTCATTATAATTTAAACTCGTCAGTATCTAATACTCCTTTTTGTTTTTGTAAATTGTATCTGTATTCTTGTAATAACATTAAAAATATACACTATAGTTTTCCTATTTATTATTTTTGTAGCTCCTTTCTTTTTTATATAGATAGATTGATAAATAGATAGATACTTTATTCATCCCCGCAGGGAAATTCACATTTCCAGCAGCATCTTTGCTCTGAGAACAATACAATAATAAAGCATAAAGAATACAATATACAAATACCCAATGTGACATGCTAATACCTACTGTAGCGTGTTGTATAGAGTATTTAAATAGTGCTACATAGAATACACACTTCAATAAAAATACAGTAATATGCAATGTAGGGGGTGTGGTTTAATGTGGGCCTTTACTCCGCCGGGTGGAGTTAAAGAGCCTCATGGCATGAGGAAGAAAAGATCTCTTCAGTCCGTCCGTGGTACAAGACAGTGACAGCAGTCTGTCGCTGAAGCTGCTCTTCTGTCTGGATATAATGCTGTGTAGTGGATGTGATTAATTGTCCACGATTGACCGCAGATTTTTCAGTGCCCGTCTCTCAGCTACTGTTGTCAGGCTGTCCAGAAATATCTAGAGAAAAATAATACAGTGGTACCTCTTTATACAAGCACATCTAAACACGATAATGTTGGCATTCAACTTTTTTTAACAAAAATATTTCCGTGATTCGAAGGAAAAAACGGTTCACGAGCAGTCCCAGAGGCCACCACTAGAGACCACTGTGAGTGCTTTCTGCCAGCATCAGATCGTCTAGTTTGCATATGCAAACTAATTCAGTCAAAAAAATAAAATAATAATTATTCTGTAAACAATTTGTGTACATTTATTCAAAGTTAAAGTACCTTTGATTTGTTTTCTATATCTTTATTTTATTATTTTACTTTTCAACACAAGGATACTGCTGGAAGTGTGAATTTCTTTACGGGGATGAATAAAGTATCCATCTATATCTATAGGTGCGCATCATCAACAGTCTCAATCTCATACCTGTCAACCTCCCTATAAATGACTGCAAATTATCATTATCATTAGCGCAGGAGGTAGAGTGTTCGTCTTGGCATCAAGAGATCGCAGGTTCGATTCCCGGCTCCTCCGTGTGTCCTTGGTTAAGACACTGAATCACTAATGCCCCCAATAAGCAGGTCGGCCGCTGTGTGAGTGTGAATGGGTAAGTGTGAAGCACATTGTAAAGCGCTTTGGTTGGTCTCATTGACTTGAAAAGCATTATATAAATGCAGACCATTTACCATTATTAAGAGATAATAAACTTTACAAATTATCATTATTAAGAGATAATAAACTTTACAAACACAACACGGCATCTACTCACAGCAGGAAAGACCATATGGAATACCACGAGGATATTAGCAGTCTACGATGATGTTGTCGTCTGTTACTATTGACAGAAGCCATCCAGATTAGAGACAGGATATTTTTTCCTTTGTAATGTTATACGGCGTAAAGACTGTCATAAAAACATGAATAAAATGTGGGGAAAACATAAGTTCAACTGTATGTGATTGCTTGTGACTCCTCCTTGCAAACCAAACTGTTATTTTTGTTTTGTTTTTTTATATTGCTAAGATAATATTAAATTAATAACTGTTTCTGCATCTTCTATAACAGCAACAAAATAGTTGAAATAAGAGTAAAATATTTAAATTATGCTCAAAATAATAACATTTGTCTGCCTTCTGCTATGTTAAACAATAAGACAGTTTCATGTTGTATTTTTTATTTTATTTTTTTATTTTCTGGGGGCATTTTGTACGTATTTAATATTGTTTAATAAAAAGTAAAATCGACAAATAATATCTAAAATGCTCTAAAATAATGTGCAAAGTTGTCTGCCACATTAGATAATTTAACTTCAATTTAAAGCATGACAAAACAAAATGTTCTGAAACATTTAATGTTGAAAATATAGTAAATTTATCAGGTTAATACAGGGGGCAGCAGTAGCACAGGATCTAGCACGCTTGTCTTGGGACCAAGAGGTTCGATTCCCGAATCAAGTTACATGTTGAAGTGTCCTTGGGTAAGACACTGAACCCCAAATGCCAGGTAGTTGCCTTGCATGCCTGTCACCACAATTGGTGTGTGAGTGTGTTTGCAAATGGGTAAGTGTGAAGCACATTGTAAAGTGCTTTGTGAGGCCTTCAATGACTTTAAAAGCACTACAAAAATGCAGACCATTTACCATTTAATAATCAAACTTAATAAATAACTGTCCACCATTTTGCTGATAATTCAAAAACCTGAAAAATGTTTTTTGATTCTCCTAATTTTTTGGTTTTGTCTTTGTTTTTTTTGTTTTACCTATTTGTGTAGTCTTTCTACAATGCATTGTTTTGGGGGGATTAAATGTACTCATCAGAGTTGCTTGAATGAATTGCATTTGTCACTTTTTTTGTGACAGATTACTTCACATCTTCACCTTGTCACTGTAATTATTTGTTTCTTTGTCATATTGTTAGTGCATATAATGATAGGCCATAGGGAAGGATTCAGTGCTGATTATGTATATCTCCAACAAATGCTAATTTCTCCACAGGCGCTCCTCGACCCTAGTGCTACTGTAATGAAGGCAATTTTATCTTACAGCGGATTGACATCAAAACGGAAGAATCCCAGCAAGGAGTATCCGATTTACTGGGATTATACAATATGCACCTTAATCATTAGAATTTTGTATCCTTTTCCAAATTGGGTTAGGCCTCACCAGCGCTAACGTGCACTGCGGGCTTCCGAAATGTTAATCCTTAAAATGCTCAGCGTTGCCCCTCAGTAGTCTTCCGCAAAGAAAATGAAATGAATCACACAACTTGCATTTGCGGATGTCACCCACCACTTGGATGATCAATGACACAATCATGCCGAGCTGAAAATATACTTGTTTGTGTATAATTAAATACAGATGTAGTGTATGGTTGTTGTTTTTATCCCTAAATAATCTATTGTGGTGTTTTTTTAAAGGGAAACTGTGTAATATTAGACCACTAGATTATCTATCTATCTATCTATCTATCTATCTATCTATCTATCTATCTATCTATCTATCTATCTATCTATCTATCTATCTATCTATCTATCTATCTATCTATCTATCTATCTATCTATCTATCTATCTATCTATCTATCTATCTATCTATCTATCTATCTATCTATCTATCTATCTATCTATCTATCTATCTATCTATCTATCTATCTATCTATCTATCTATCTATCTATCTATCTATCTATCTATCTATCTATCTATCTATCTATCTATCTACCTTGGTCATATCCCTCAAGAGGGGTGACTGACAGCAAGACAAACACATACAATAACAAAGAAAATAAAAGGGAAATAAATAGCAAACAAAAACACACACAAATTTTTGGACCATGGCCTACCCAAATGCCCAAACACCCAAACAAGTTAGGCACCTAGGCACCCAAGTTGGTCATGCTTTCGTCCCTCCAGATGAAATAGGACACCAGAAAGCGGCCATGTCACTCGGGTCAGGGTGACACAGCACACTCTTTAGTTCAACAGCAGGGCCCGACAGCTTTCACTGGTTTACCCCCGCCGCATCATACGGTTCCCCAGCCCATCCTTAAGAACGCGTCCACAATCCCACTATCCTTTCACAACACCAGATTAAGGGTGCTGATTTTGTAGATCGCGATATACTGGTGGATCGCAAATGTAGTACTGGTAGACCACGGGAAAGTGTGTTTAGTGCTTGTATTTGTTTGGATACGCTGCCCTCTAGTGAGCAAATGCAGCAGGCAGACTGTCAATGTTGCTAATGGTGCAGTAACAAATTGGAGAACTCCAAATGTTGTCAAAGGTGTAATTTAATACAACTATAAAAGTTTTTGAAATGGTATTGATTGTTTACTTATGATTTAATAAGTATTAAATGATTAAGAGTTCAAATTAATCTGATATTTAGATTTATGTATCGTAAAATGTATGAGAATGGGGTTAATAAAAAATGCCTTACTAATAAAAAAAAATAAAATATTGCTATTTAAGAACATGTTGAAATTTTGATTATTAACCACAAATGTAAGTACTTTATTTGACTATTGTGATTGCAGGGTATTTAATCGTTTCTAATCAATTGATCTCCACTACGGCGTTACTTTTTTCTTGCAAGAGAAACACTGCCAATGACAAAAAAAAAGACCTACTTAAATTGAGTCATGGAATTGACACTGTTGTATTATGTATTATTTATTTTGATTATATTTATTCGATTCATTTAGGCGTGCGTTGAGATATTGATGGAATTCAATTCCACTAATTGGGACGCTTTTTTTTAATCCCCTCCGTTTTTTGAGGTGAGTAGATCATTTTGAAAAGGTGTGAGCACAGCAACATCTATTGGTCGAATGTTTACACAGTGTCCCTTTAAAATGTGTTCATATGATATGGTTTATGTATTTTCCTTGTAATTCAAATGACTATTGTTTTTTTTTTGTCTAATTGACGTTTTTTGTAACAAGGATGTGATAAATAATACACAATGTAGTTTATGCACCACATTAGGTGAAAAATGTTGATATAAAAATGGAGAAATACAGCCTTTCTCCCACATTGAAAAATACCTTAAACTTTACCACGCATCAGCAGCAGTTTGAACGGAGTAAAGAACTCAGCAGGACTCTGCCCCTCCAAGCAAAAACCATAGCCCCATTTAGACTTCCTTTGCTATTCATTATGCATGTCTGTATTTTATTTTGCTTTAATGAGCACAATTACCAAAACGACAAAAGTGCTTAAAAAGGAAAAAAAACGATGCACACGAACAAAGTTTGATGAGGTTGCCCTCTGCCCGTTGGGTTCCGGTTCCTTGCGGGGCCAGAAACTCCCGTTGCCACGGCGTTGCTGCACTTCATTTCCAGCAGTTTGAAATTGGGCCACAATCTAGCCGGAACTAAGACTCGCTCTTCTTTGCTCACTTCCCAGGGTTTGATGAATACTTTACAGCGCTGACCCTGGAGAACAATCGCAGGAACGTTTGGTTTGCTGAATTCTGGGAGGAGAACTTTGACTGCAGGCTTCTCAGTACGTCCAAGAAAGAAGACACCACTCGAAAATGCACAGGTAGTTCTTTTGCACCCCAACAGCTGCCAAAGGGACTTTTTTGTGTCACATTTTAGCACAATATTGCAAAACTGAATTTTAAACATCGTTCTGGTGGCGAATATAAATGTTTTCAATTAATGGTGAAGGTGACATTTTAACCTCTTCAACCAATCATCAGCTAACCTCCTAATAGGTTACTTCAAGGCTGCCATAACTTTACTGTTCCACTCATTCAATGTCAGACATTTCTTCTCACAATGGGGGAGCTGGTCGGTACCAGACCATTTTGCCATCTTTACACATTTTAAAAGGCCTACAGAAAATGTAGTGCCAGCCAATTTTTGCCATTTTGACTCATTTTAGAAAGCCTAGAGAAAATATAGTTCTGTAGCTATATTGACATAGGATATGTCAAAAGAGAGTTTTAACCCTCATCTTTCGTAAGAAAATAAGTTTGATTTTTGCCTTTACCATTGTTTAGTAAACAACTGTAAGTTTCTTGGAAATACTCAATTCCAACAAATCTGAAACACATCTTTTTGTGAAAGGATGCATTTCAAGCAGAACATTTACTTTAATATTTTTTTTGTCATTTGTGATATCATTTTCCATAAACACACGGGCATTTTGCATGCAGAAAAACATTTTATTGCAAAAACACTGAACTGGTGGTTGAACAATGTTTGAACTCTGCATGAACTTTGCACATTGTGTTCGGTGACGTGATCACACAATTCCGGTGTACCCATGGTGATCCTGGACATGCATGAACGTCATTCTTCTCTGACCAGACAATGGGACTTAACTGCTCATTACTATTTGTCCATATATTGTGACTCACACTACACCAACTCGCCATATGGGGCCACTTACACATTCTCATTGGCCGGGAAAGGGAAGCAACACTCGGAAGTTTTTTTTTTACCTTTATGTGAGGACAAAAATCTGATTGAAGCTACTCCTGCTATCTAATGGTGATTTATTATACTGAAATAGTTCTCAGAAGCAGAGCAGCAAACAATCATTTATTATATTTTTGTTTTTAATAAAACTGGATTTTTTTTATATATATATATTTTGGCACTCAGGGACAAGTATTCTGAAAACATAATTGTGGCATTGAATGAGTTAATTGGCTGTTTTTTTGACACGGCTTTCATTGGTTCTGTTATTTACACTCAAAAAACTGTGTACGTACAGTGAAAATGTATAAAAACAATGTAATCTTCTGGATTTTCTTATTATTTACGTCCCTGTAAAGCTCCTCAAGTTTGGCGTGCAAGTATGTGCATTTCTTAGACAACTGTTCTTTTTTCATGTTTTTGTGGTTTCGATTGGAGTTTGGACTAAACCCAAAACAGGCTTTCTCGTACGATCAACATTTTCATTCCACACAAGCAAAAAGTGTGGTGACAAGTCACTCTCCAACCACCTGCCCCTTCCCTTTCCTACCTTACATGTTCCACGTCCTAAACAGCTTTGCTAAAAATAAGATAAAACCAGATAGGTGTGGTGAAAAAAAATATAACACAATTGAGCGTTGTTGACGCATTTTTCATAGGGAAAATATTCTATGTCCAACTTTTTAAGGGCACCTTACATGACACAGAGAAAACCCCCACACCCCACCACCAGCAGCCCTGTTAAATCAATATTAGAAAAGGAAAAATAATCCTTAAAATGATAATGTGAATACATTTTATTATTTATATTTTTTTCAGGTGGAGCACTACCAATTCACCTTCATGTGAATTTCAGTGCGACTTGTGATTTTATCCTGTAAATGAATTTTTGGAGGGTATGGCTTATATTCCAGAGCAATTTTTAGTCTCCAAAATGACAAATTTCAAAATTACAGCAACAAAAATCACATTTTTTTCCATAATCTGCGTTGTTTCACAGACAAAATGGGGATTATTACAGTGGAAAATAATTTATTTTATTGTAACTATAAATATAAAAAAGTTTATTACATTCACTGTTGAAAAGATGCAATCTTAAACAACTGTACAACATAATATGTCATTGAATCAATAAGGATAAACATTGTTATAAATGGTTACGTGTTCATTTCATTTCTTTGATAATTGATTACTCGTCAATGTAATAATGATTTGAATAATACGTGAAGCCGCCCATCAACCTGAGAAAATCTGCTATCGTTCTCCGACTGCAGCCAAAAGACATCCAACAGAGGAAGTCTTTGAGCCCAGCGGGTTGACGCAGAGTTATTATTGGAATATTGACAATGTCGCGTGGCCCTTGTCGCCTGCTGCTCATTCTATACTTCCCATGTTTGCCCCAGTGCCGAATATCCCGTAACCTTTAAAGTGGTTTTCTTTCTGTTTCCCTGCCACAGTAGCGGGCTGTTTATCTGCATTATCAACAACTGGTGCTTTGAATAATTGATATCTGTCACACTCATATCCATGTTGGGCTTTGAATATTGCAGACTTGATTTGCTTAAGAAGTTATTGCACAGTATGTCTTTGGCAGAGGACAGGAAGACGTACATCATATTATGATGGTTAACATATCCATTAGAATTACGACCATTTGACGACACACGTATCCACTTTTTTGGTGACACTAAACCTCATATATTCCTTCACATTACAAATTGTCATGATTTGCCAATTGCTCTCACCTGCTCTCAATCGTTCAGCCCAAGCTGTCATTTGTTTCGTAATTAGTTCCCCTTCTATTTAAACACGTCATTCTCATTCACTCCTTGTCAGTTCGTCAGCGAACCTCAGCACATGCAAGAAAAGCACTTTTTTACTCTGACTTTCGTCTGTGTCATCCTGTCCTGTATCCTACTCTTCCGTCCCTGGCTTCCCGATCGTCTCTGTCTATCATACTTGCTTCCGATCTCTGACACGCTTCGTTCTCCCGCCCCGGCTGCCCGACTTGCTTCCGATCCCTGAACCACGCGATGTTCCCTAGCCGCTAAAGAGAGTATTTAAAAGGATCATAACTTTTGATAGAAATTCCCTAAACACTTATTTATCTTTTAACATACTACATTTTTTTAACGTTTATGGCAGGCGGGATCAAATCATTCACTTGGCCGGATCTGGCCTGCGAGCTGTATGTTTGAACTGTAGTAGTAGAATTTCTGTCTTTTTACTTCATTTATAAAAACATTGTACCCAGAAGCATTCTGGGAGTATACGAATTATAGTTGTGGAGGCAAGGCTGCATTCTCGCTCCTATCATATTCAACAATTGGTCAATTGCATGAACAAAGTATCAACTCAGCCCAAAAAAAACAACAAAGGATGACCAACAACCCCCAATGTGTAATCACAAACATCAACATCAACCACCAAGAACTTGAGGTTGTCACAATATCTTGCAGTTGTCATACCAGAAGAGGGGTCAGAACCAGAAATCATGGTCAGTGATAGCTCAAACCACAGCCACACTTGCCATTTAAACCTATCTGGAGGGAAAGGGACATAGCATTGAAATCAAAGATCAGACCTATGAAAGCATTGGTTACTTCCATCTTCCTCTACGGTTGCAAGACCTGGACATTCTCAGCAAATGTGTAAAACTAATCCAGGCCACGAAGATGTGTACAAGAGGAATCATGTTACAAACAAAACGTTGTGCAAAACCATCAGAGGGCACATTGGTCCCGTTGAAGAACTGTTATCAGACAGAAAGTTCAGTGTTTTTTTTTATGTCACAAGATCATCGTGATCATCGTGACTGGCCATTCAGGGCAAAATCCAAAGGGGTAGGAGGAAAGATAGACCAATCTGCAGTTAAAGATATCTTAGCCGAGAAACAGTAATATTTCAGATGTGAAATTAAGTTCACAGGATTTACAGAAACTGCAATAATACTTAAACAAAAGTAGACATGTGCATACATTTGGGCACCCTTGTTTTATTGATTTGAATTCCTTTAGCAGTAATTATTAGAACACACAATGGGTTGGTAAGCTCATTGACACGTAAAGCCAACCCTGATAAAGGCTATTTGCGTGGCCAGGGGCTAGTTCTCTAAATAGAGGCAACAAATATTGTTCAACACCCTGGCTTTAAGGGAATGATTCAGAAATGAAGCTTCATTTCTCAATATACCTAACGGTTTCGCAAAATGTACATCTGCTATTTATTCTGCCTGATGTCCAAATTCAGTGCCAGTAACCAGGGAAACGATCTCATGCACACATACAAATTGGTAAATAATGGTCAAAGAAAATCAGGTTTGATAAAAATAAGTTTCACGTAAGGCAGAAAAATGTCAATTGAAAATCAATCTCATTTTGTTATTCAATCGTAATAAAATATATCAGCAAAAAAGTTGTATAAATTATGATAAAATTGTATAGGTTGGCAGGTATGGCTTTATCAAAGGCAATCTATTAAACACAATCATTAACTAGGAGGAATCAAGCTTTCAATACATGCAATTTAATAGAGGTGTGAGTGGTGAGTTTGCACCTTAACCTTTTCAGACCCTCAAAGTGTGAAAAAAAAAAGTCTGAAATCCAATTGAGGGCTTTGAAGGTTGTAAAACTCAATTGTTATTTTTCAAGCAAATAGTTTCTCGATCATTTCAAAGAAAGTGCTAATATGATTTGCATAAAGCACCCTTGTTTTCTGTGTTCGACAGAAACATTTTTTTTTGTATTTAATGAAAACGACCCATGTTTGTCACATTTATAATCCGATTATTTATGATTTTTTTTCTTCCATTAAAAAAAAAAAATTGTAAAAAAGATTATTGCATTTATGTTGGAGAAAACAAATCATCCATTTTGAGATAGAAACATGTTTGGTATTGAACGCGTGTGAGGGTCCCGCTTGTCTACACCAGCTAAAGGGCGACGTAGTGTTAGACTGCTAATTAACTCCATTAACTCCAGCGGTTAAAAGCAGCGAGCACAAACATTTACGTGTCGGATTGTCTGCTTTGAACAGTGGAGATTGCCGCACATCACTCAGCAGTCAAGCTATACTTTCATAAGACTTTGCCTTTTTAGCAGCTGCCTATTTTTGGACTGTCTTTTCGATTGTGTCCTTCCTCTATCGGAGTGTGTTCCCAAATAAAAACTCTCAAATTACTGCTTGTGTCCGCTCTTGTATCCTGCCGCACCGTAACAAGTGTTAACAAAGCAAAATCAAAAGCAAAAAATAAAGGCTTTGCTGCAGTGTAAATTGCTTCAAAGTCGTGCAGTTCAAACTGAATATTTAGAAGCTCTGGACAAAGCCAGAAGCTTTCGGGAATTGTTCCAGGCAATGATGGCAAACTTTGGGAATTGTTCCAGCCAATGCATGGCAAACACTAATTGCTCTGAACCCACGTAGAAGGTGTCCCGAATAGCCTGCCGGGTTCTTGATCCGCTCGTGTTGATTTCATGTTGTTGACCTGACAGTGACTACATTTCTATCCTGGCAGTAATCTGATTGGAGACGGAATATTGCCTGGAGAAAAAAAAACAATAACCCTGTATACATTGTGTTTGCAAGTACATTGGTATCTCGTTTTACGATCGACCCATCTTACTGATGATTCAGTGTCTGAAGTTCACCTCCAACCAAATTCTTGCTCTTAATATGATCAGTATTCCAGTATTCAAAGTCCGTGACGCTACCACCAAAGGTTTGCACAGGTATGCACCAACAGGTTCTGCGGAGTTATTTAAGGAGGTGAGACCTTTGCAACACCCATGCATTAAATTGCCAAATGGTTTAGGCCGTTAAATTAGTGGTTGCTGCCATCAGGGCTCAGTTCATATCTGCCATTGTGAATTGTTTCCAGGCATGGTCTCTGTAAAGAGAGGAGAAAGAGACAGCCAGGGCTCAACTTACAATTAAAAAGAAGCCCCCGATAGCAGGTAGTTGCCTTGCATGGCTGACGCTGCTATCGCTTAGTTAGTGTGTAAAGGGGAAAATTGTTAACCACATTGTAAAGCACTTTGGGAGGTCTTCAATGACTTGAAAAGCGCTATAAAAATGCAGACCATTTACATTTACATTTATGTAATATCGCAAAATATGAAAGTAATAAGGTTGGCGATTAGGCAAGAGACTAGAGCCAAAGTATGTCCATGATCCCTAATGTCTAAAGACAAAAAGAATCCGGCAACGGCTATCGCTGTTTTATAAAGCAGGAGCATGTAAATTATGACAATCTACCCTGAGGCCTTCACAAGTGGCTATGCTGGCTACTAGATATAAAATAAGTGACCATAAAGCTGTTGGGTTAGCCAATCAAATTTTGAGTTGCCAAGCCAGCGCTTGCTAGCAGGCGTTGGGAAATGTCAGCAGTTTCACAAAATATGGATGGATAGGGAGCCGTAATTGAAGTATCACAACGCAAATGTGGAAAAAAAAATCCCTGTGTCCATTACTTTTGTGGGACAGACTTTTTCTGCCCTAAGGGCCCGGTCACACAGCCGTTTGCGTCTGTATCGAGGCTGAATCACGGCCAGAAATTTCTGCCTGTGAAGCAGACGCTGTTGGACGCTTTGAGATCGCCATACAGACGAGATACAGCAGTGCTTTACACGCGGTCGTAAATTCACACGCGGTTGGCCGTGCGAAAAAGTATTGCGCTGCTCAAAACTTTAGACCACGAGGTAATGACGCGGTACAGACACGGAACGACGTGCTACGGCCGCGGCCAGGGCGTAGTTATACGCGGGTAGGACGCGAAATTTCAGCGGGTAATCGTGGGTGGAGCACGGTCATAGCACGTTTGTTCTGCGCCTGTATCGCGGTGTTATCACGTGAATTAGCGTGTGTAACGCGTGTGACGGTCAAACGCCTTTCTCCGCGTATATACAGCGCAATTTGCCGAGCACACGTCAGTTGTGCTCGAGACGTCAAGGAGTGAACATCCCCGTCACCGTAGTGACCTCGTCTTAATCCATTTTTATTTCTTGACATTTCTTTTCATTTCATAACAAGATAATGAAATAAAAATGAAAAACTATTACAATAATAACATATTGGCTTCTTCGGTGCCATAGCTTGAAATCTTGATCTTCACGGGACTGTGTCTTGAGCAGTTATGATTTCTACAGCCCAGTGTTGTGCCGAAATTTGCATCCCCCTCGCTACTATAACCACTTTTACTTCGTTTTATCTCACTTTTATATCATTTTTCGCTAATGTGATGGCGAAGATATAACCAAAACCACTTCGACTTGCATTTGTTGGGAATGTATACAATTTAAACCATTCTGTCTTTGTATGTGTTGTGAATGTAATTGAACGGTAATGCACACCGTATATAAATCACTTTTGAGAACTGTTATGCACTCTACCATAAAACTTGCTGAAATAATCTTTATGGTATAGTGCATAACAGTTTCAATACGAGCGACTTGAATAGAAAAGGGCAAAATAAACATGTTACCTGCTCAAAAGTATTTTATATATGGCGTGCATTACCGTTCGATTACATTCACAACAAATACAAAGACGGAACGGTTTAAGTTGTATTACATTCCCAACAAATGCAAGACAAAGTGGTTTTGGTTATATGTCCGCTATTACATTCCTGAAAAGTGATATAAAAGTGAGATAAAACCAAGTCAAGGTGGTTATAGTAGCCAGGGGATGCAAATCTCGGCAGGGATTCATTTGTCGGCACAACACCGGCTCGGCAGCTTTTATACCCGTGGTCCACACGCGGAAATGACGCGATGAGGAAGCGGAACAGTCGCCGGCGTCTGTTTAGCGGGCATACCACCGATGAACAGCGGGTTGGCCAATTTTGCGCATTTTCCATTGCGGGCAACCAGAGGGGAAAAAAAAATCGCAAAATTTTACCCGCGATACAGACGCAAACGGCTGTGTGACCAGGCCCTAAATCAAGTTAAAACCTATGCCAGAAAAACGAAAGAACGTGCTTGACTTTCAGCATTCGTCCCGACGGCAATAGAAAAACCTCTTGATGGAACTGAAACCGCTGTATGACAGAGTGATTGATAGAAAAGAAAGGAGGATGGATTTTGTGCACTAATAAAACTAATTTTTGGTCAGGAAACTGTGGTTATATTCCTGAATAATGTTTCATTTCATTAATTTGTTATTGGTACTGTTTTATATTTGTCGTAGCTGTAGTACATTTTTTACAAATAAAAGATAAAACTTTCTTTTTATAAGCCTTTGGCTTTGACCTGGCATTCCTTTTTCTTTTCAGGTGATTTGTTTATTCTGTAATTGAATTTTTCCTTCATAATACTGAAAATGAATATGACGAAATTACGATATAAAAAATAATAAACCCAATACCAATTAATTATTGAGGGCTGGATTGATTCAGACGTAGGCCGAACTGTGAAATGCACGACCCGCCACCGCCAGCATGTAAACGTACCCAGTGACAAAAATTGAATCTGTTGTTATCAGGCAGTCCGCCATTTATTATTCATGCATCATTTTGAAGTTGCTAGTTAATAGAAGAGAAGGCCTTAATATAGCAACTTTAATAATGAGAAGGTGCATGCCCTCCGGAATCTGCGCTCTAGATGCAGGCCGGCCAGCAGCAGCAGGCTTTTTGTTTGTTCCTTTGCCTCATTTCAAATGTTGCTCTTGAGTTTCCCCGAGTGTGCCTGTCCTTTCTCTGATTAATATTTTTCCTAACGCCCGAGGACTCGCTTCCTAAACATCCGTCTTGAAGTTTTCTATGTTGCATTCCCCGTGCTCCTCCCCAACGGAGTCGGCTCGTTTCTGCAGGGAGGAGTCGGCGTCATCGGGTTCTGAAATTACAGCGTCAATGGCAGAGAGCAGAATGCTTAGTTAATATGCCCCCGTATTTGTCGCAACGACGTGTTGTGATGCATGCTGGTGTTACATAAACTCGGGGTGCCAACTGTTTGACAGGCGAGCCCGCCGCATTCATTATCCGTGTGGGTGACGCCGTTAACGTGGGCTGCTGTATTAATCTTGCCAGCGTAGACTATTATGCCATTGTGACACGAACGATTGTTTGCCCGAGGACCGGCTCGGCTTCTCTATGTTAGCCTGCCGTGCGTCACATTTCATCACGTGTCAATGATACATAAAAGATGCACGACCACGCCGAGCACCTCGCAAGCTCTCCGTGAAATCGCTATAAATGCCTTTCATTCTTCCCCCCGTCCCGCTAAAAACGCTTTTGATGACTGTGAAGGCCATGCGACTGTTTCTTTCTTTATATCTCAAGTCGAGTTTTATTTGTGAATGTCAAATCTAAAAAAGGTAGCATGTGCTTATAGGTCACCTTATGCTGATTTCTATGTTGCTCATTGGCATGTTATATGTTGACTATTGAGTAATGGACTAAAATGTCAGCATTGATTGTTTTTGACCTTCTGTTAAGCAAGTAGGCTGCATCCCAAGTCAACCTAAATTAGGTACTTGAGGCGTTGTTTTTTCTTTTTCCAGTGTACTTTTTTTGTCAGTCCCATTTCATTTGTATATACAGGGTTGGGTATGCGTTATTCAAGCATAATTAAGCCTATACAATATATATAATGACCAGGGTTGGGTAGGGTTACTTTAACTGGATTACTTTCAATTACTTTTGGATTACTCCAATACCAAATATGCTAATAAAAGACAAAAGAAACTAAATATGAATAAAATTATGACTCACAACACATGGTAAGCTTTCTCTCCTGGCTTTGATCTCCGGCAAAACTAACGTAAAATGCGACAGAAACAAAATGAAAATAAATCCAAACAGCTTTCCAACATCATTTTTACCATGTATTCCGTTACTCCCCAAGCCTGCACAAAATTTAGTCATTTTAATTATATTTAGTTTATTTTGTCTTTTATTAGCATATTTGGTATTGGAGTAATCCAAAAGTAAATGAAAGTAATTCAGTTAAAGTAACCCTACCCATCCCTGTGTATGTATATATATATATATATATATATATATATATATATATATATATATATATATATATATATATATATATATATATATATATATATATATATATATATATATATATATATATATATATACTTGACATTTGGGGTTGGAATTGTGGTTTGGTCACCTAATTGATCCCAATGACAGGTGTTGCGACACATTGCATCATTTACAGTGTACAGTCGTAGGACTGCGTACGGGAGCTGACCCGTGGAAGGTTTAGATAAAGCGAAGAAAAAGAAGATATACTTATGCTGCATTTCAAGATATATATTTTAACTAAATATTGTAGGACAGACTTTTTCCTCCCTCTTTGTTTTGGTTTAACATTGGGATTGTGCTACACAACGGTTTAAACACATGCTGGGGTTGAGTAGATCCATTGTGGGTTTTGATAGAAAAATAAAAACAATACAGAATATCTCGGTCTTGAAAATACAGGAAAATTATGTAAATGTTTCACTAGTGCGATATCAAAATATCAATCATTTGTAAAACAATGATTTATATATCAAAAGGGCAAACACGGCAGGCTTTGACAATATTGAAAAATAAGTCAGTGGGAAAATACAATATCCAAATGACATAACAGGCTCCACACTAAATCCTGCAGGTGGTTGGACAAGGCTCAAGGCAAGACTCAATGGCTACCTCTCTAAAACAAAAAAAAACCCACCTAGAACAATGTAGAGATTGTATAATGTCTAATATCTGAATTATTTTTTTAGACCAACTAATTACTTTTAAATATATGGGTAAACACAAGGTCCATAATTACCAGTAAATGATTAACTTTTTTTAAGATATTGGTTTGATGATGAAAATAATTAAAGGGATATCACTGGAAAACTCACTTAATTATGGCTATACATGCAGTGACACATTTAAATATTAAAACAATCGGTTGTCTCCCTTAAAAAAGTCTAATATATGGGACCATCTATGATCAGGTGCAAGCACTTTTAGGAAAAAAAAAAGTAATTTACAAAACAAACATTCCGATCCCTGTTTAGCATGCAGACGCTTCAAAAAATATCTGCCATAAAGAATGAACTATTTAATAGAAAAACATATCATCCTGCGTAGTAAAAAAAAAAAAAAAAAACTGACATTCACATGAAAAACATCATCAGCCTTATTAGCGTACCAGGCAAAACATCTAACAAGCACGAACTGACAACACATTTGTAATAATGTGTCCAAATCACTTTCTGGCCTCTCCAATAGTGTATTAATTAAAGATACTTTAAATATCGTCAGAAATGTGTGGTACCTTCAAGGCTTTAAAGATCACCTGCAGAAGCACATGCAGGCAAATTTAATTTTCTTTTCTTCAATTGATTTGTGTAAGTGGAAACACAAATGTGGCGGCTACTTTTCTTTACGTTTTTTTGTCAGCCCTTTTTTAGTTTTTATTCTGAGCGCTGTTGCGCCATGACATATTGCATTTAATTATTGTGCCACAAGGATGCACAGTGAGAACTCATTTAAAGGAATGGCTCCTTACAAAGACTGGAGTCAACCAGTTCACACCAGAGAGCCAATCAAAAGGGTCTGTTGTTGGTGAATGTAGTCTCAATCGCACATAACATACCTACTGATCTTGAGGGATTTTTTTCTGTCAAACTCTTTTACTCTCTGTCTTTTTGAAGTCCGACTGTTTCAACCCCCCCAAAAAGCTCCACGTTCTCGACAATCCAGGAGCAGGTTGTAGGTTTTAAATATTCACGCAGTGCACGAGCGGCAGGAGGCAAAACATTTACGGGAAGCCATCATGAAAGGGCAGCGTACCGCGACAAGGACGTGAGCCAGCCTGCGGAAAGTTCACGGGGAATTTTATCACCTTGTGGATGGGACCAATGAGGCCCGTTGTTAGCGCCACATTACCATGGTGAACAGCACGTTCGCGCAATCTGTCAACATCCTCGCGAACCAAACAGACTGATATTTGAAGATTTCTGATTTTGGGAATTAGACTAATCTACATTTACTGGATTGTCCTTTAACTCCAAATTGTAAATTAACGATGGAAAGGATGCTGCAAATATTAAAGCATCATCCGCGGTGAGACGCAGTATCTACTTTTGGTGGCATTTCCGTCTTAGACAGGTTCATTCACCTTTCGAGTGACCTACCTGAGGTTGCTGAAATATTGAGAGTGTTGAATATTATTTTGGGAAAGCTTCTGAGTCAATAAAACTAAAAATGGTGAATCAGCTTTTTGGGGTAGTTTTCACACCTGGGGTAACATACCTGATTACAAGGTGCACCCCCCAAAAATAGCCTTTTGTCATATAGTTTATACATGAGGCTCACTGGACTCTTAAGCGCTACGGTCAATTTTTATTAAACCCTTGGACTTTTGAAAAGCAAACATGTGTCTTCGTCACGTTCACACACGGTGTATGTACGATGCCACCAGTCACTGAAATACGTCATGCCACATAAAATTGGAAATCTTAAACTCTTCGGATTCAAGATATGACCATTTCAATATATAATCATCATAGAAACGTCACAATCAGTCTGAAACAAGATACCCGAAAAATATAGCTCACCAAAGACGTCATGTCCGATATTAATACGCAACCATAGTGCTTTTATATTTGTGAGTGTAGTGAATCTAAATATTTACCTACTCCGAAGACGCAACAAATGAAAAATCCACCAAAAAATGGACGCGCATGCACTGTGCACTACTTCTACACGGGGGGAAATCTTGTTGGCAGCTGCTTATCGTAGTTGCGAGACCTGTTGCGACTCAATTTTGATCCATATTACAAGGAGCATGGTCAGCTTTTGAAAAAATAAGGCTTTTAGGTGCGACTCTTAGTGAGGAAAATACAGTATGTGACTTGTTGGAAAAGATGATGTTGCTAGTCATTATCGTTCTGGCCTGGCAGAGTAGAAAAAATGCTTAGTCAGGAAAACTAAAATTGCTGAGTGGACTTTTGGGGATTTTTTTTCACATATATATGTCAACCCTTCTTAATGTCTGCAAGACATGAAATTGAATGACGTTCTGGCTTGGAAGACATGAATGTATTTTTGAAAAAATTCTCAAAGATGTAAAAACCCTGGGCATGTTATAAACATGTTCAAAAGAAACGTATTTATTACATACTCACATACATTTTTGTTTATGAAAAACAAGAAAATATTTTGTGATCATGTTTGTTGTATTAAGATATTCTTCACATATGGAACTTGATATCATCCAGTATGTTTGTCTACCGGTTTTGATTTAGCGCTGGTGTTTAAATTATGCATTCAATAGGCTTATCTTAGTTAAACTCAGAAAAATACTGTATTTGCCTCAAAATTAGATGTCACTGTGCTGTGTAGTGCCACCAGAACAAGTGCTAATAAAAAACAAAGAAAAAAATGCAAATTATTTTACCTAATATTCAAATCGATATTGTTATTTCTAATGAATGAAGTTTATCCCCTTCTAATAGCAGGTTCAAATATACTTTGTATGACTACAACACACACACACCACAAAACAGTCAGTTGTCACCATGAGCACCAACAATAATCATTGTTATCATAATAGATACTCTCATTTTATAGTATGCGAAACGATGCTGATGGTTGTGATGGTGATGATCATGGTGAAAATAGAGTGACTGTGCATCCACAGAACTTATGTAAATATGTATATTTATGAGGAGTTTGTCTTATGTATATACACAGGAGATCTAGACACAGACACAATTCAGGAAGTTGAAGAGGTAGGATTAAATAAGCTTCTTCCTATTCCTTTTCGGACATATTACGTTGACATTGTTTTTTGTTTTGTTTCAGTTTTGTTTTCCCATGTTTGAAATAAAGTTTCATTCATTCAAGTTTTTATGTATTACAATATCTCCAGTCCGGACGAAAAGTGCTATGCAACAATGGCGATTTGATCCTTTTTTGCAGTGTAATTTGAACTGATATAAAGTCTAAAGGTTAACTTTGCATTTACTAACTCTCCGCGGTTCCCATGCAGGCCAAGAACGCATCGGGATCGACTCCAAGTACGAGCAGGAAGGCAAAGTTCAATTTGTGATCGATGCGGTGTACGCCATGGCCCACGCCTTGCACAACATGCAGCGGGAATTGTGCCCGGACCTTCCCGGCGTCTGTCCGCTGATGGAATCGGCCGAAGGGAAAACTTTGCTCAAGTACATCCGAAACTCCAGCTTCAACGGTGAGTGCGACATTCAAGGACGTGTTTGTTGTAGCTTTCTGGATTATTATACAAAGATCCCGATGATCTGACCTTTGTAGCGCTGATGAATACTTGATGGCATTCTGCCATGAAAAAAACATGATTGTGACTCGGAAGCAGCTTGACTTTCACTCTTTATATTTTTTGCCTAAAAAACAAATTTGTCCTGATGTAAGCAGTAAAAAAAGTAGTTGGGATATTAAAAAAGTTAATGCATTTCAGGTTTTAACAAAATGAAATACACCTTAACATGGATATTAGCAGTAGTGGGAAAAGGGGTCACCACGTTTTTTTCAATAATTAAAATATCATGTCCTTGCAAAGATGCGCTTGATTAATTCAGGAACTTGGAGGCGTTGCCATGACTTCCCTTGCAAGGTTTAAAAACAACCAGACGGTGCCATTAAGTAGTAACCGAATTATGAAAAATGAGCAAAATGGCCTGGGACTACTGGGTCAATGGGAGATTATTTTTGGTGGTCGGTAGCTGCAGTACCTAATTTGGCCGCCAGATACAATTAGAGACCCCAAGAAAGCAGATCACACCAAAGCAAATGCTTTTTCTAGCTAAAACACTCACAGAGACCTAAAGTACAACTGTGTAAATGTTCACAAAAATAGGTTTAGCTGTTTCGGATCATATATGTCACATACAAACACACACACACAGCCCCACCGCCACCGCCCGTCAAATATCTCAGGTGTGCTTTGTTTTGTAGTCAGCCTTGAGCATTTTCATCGTTCTTGATAGAAATGGTTTTAGACGGATGCTTGTTGTACAGTGGAAATGTCCACCGCTGTACACTTGAGGTTTCAGTTAGTCTAGGTTTAGGATATTTTTCAGCTTCTGGATCGTTCTTTTAGTATAAGAATGACTTTAAGCAATTTTGTCCTTTCACTTGTGAATATATAGCAGCAATGTTCTGTGAGTCATTCGTGCCCATAATATTCTTCGAATCAAACTTTTCATGGAAATGCTTTGCTACCATAGCATTCTAACTACACAGAATCAAACAAATACACGGAGTAAGAAAAAGTTGATTAAAGACATTATGAAAAACATTTTCTAAGAAAGTGTTTTCAACTGGTGGCTCAAGACCTAAAAGTCGATCAAAGACCAGTTTTCAGTGGATCGCAGGCCTTATACCTGGCATAATAATGCAAAAAAGAAGAAACAAATGAGGTGCAACTAAATCGCCCTGCTCGATCTCTTCTTTCTGTTTTGTCAGTCAATGCCATCAGGTACCTCCTTCAATTCAGGGGTGGCTAACTACAGACGCTGTCCTACTTACGAACAAGTTAGGTTCCAGACGATCGTCCGTAGGTTGAATTTGTTCGTAAGTTGCTTCGGTGCTATATTATTTATGTTTAAGGTTTATATAAGTATGTTTAAGGCTTATATAAGTAACCTGTATTGTTTTGTACTAAAAAAATAACATTTAATAAAATAGTATGCCCTATAAAGATAAATAAAGTTGTGTTTAACTTACTTTTGGAAGATGGGCTTCAAGAGGTCCTCCTCCTTGATAGACAGTGGACAAAAAAAAGCGATCCAGCCATTTTCTCAAACACATCTAGCTTTCTTATTCCACTTTCATTTCAAAAGAAATGGCTCACCTCTTCTTTACACTTTACACCAACCATATTGAATGGATGCACGAGATAATAAACAATAAAAATGTCAAAGATTCAGTAGAGTATGTTTGCACACAAACCAGGAAGAGGAAGCCGATTTCTTCTTCGGGGCGAATGCTGGGTGACAGCAACACCACACGTCGGTAACGGCAGAAAGAAGCAGTGCAGTAAGGTCCTGTATTTGGAAAAAGATGCACACAATACAAAGCAACGTCCAGATATTTTTCGAGATCCCGAAAAATATGTTCGTATCTACCGTTTTTCTTAAGTCGAATGGTCTTAAGTATGGCAGCGTCTGTATTTGGAGGTTGGGCCCGCATTGGGTTAAACAATTGTGCAAAGAGGCCAATCTTGGAGACGTAACCAAATACACACATATATATACTACACAATTTTTTTTTTTTTACGATGGAAATACTTTAAAATACTTTACATACTAAAAATACATCATGGCATTTAACACCATAATACAAAACCACTACAAAAACACTACAACAGAAGTACCACAAATCTCCGACTGCAGTAATACTTCAAAAATAAAAAAAATATAACGACGGTATTACTACAACTAAATATCAAAAGTAGTGCCCTAATTAGATATCTAATGTATTACCTGCTTTAATTGTAAGCGTTTCAAAACATTCTTAAAAATCTTATAAAACTAATGTATAATATTTATAAGCCCTGTCAATATTTGAGCTTTAATGTTTTAACCTCTGACTTCTGCCTGCACAAAAAAATAAATAAATCATGGTCGCATTTAATTAATATTCCAATTCAGTTAACTGATCCGTTCCATACACGTTTTCTTTTTCGTAAACGATCCAAAAAATTATGTCTCATCAATATGATTGAAATAGCTTGCTGGTATGAAATAAATGGCAGAGAATGAAAGAGAAGCTGCAGTGAGTCAGCACGTCCTTCAAGCCTCACACATTCGTGCTCATAATTGATGCGTATCTGTGCCGCAGAATTGCCTATTTCTCTTGATACATACGTGCTTCATCACGATCACATGCTAACATTCGACGGTCGCTCTGATATACTCTTGCAGAATGGGGCTGACATGTTTAACACAAGTTAAAATAGTGGTCTTTGTTTCGGGCCGCATTTGTTAACAAATGCGGAGTCAGGTATCGGGCCACCAGTATATAGATCACCAGAGGCAGCAGTTCTGGTACAAGAAGCAGGAGAGAGGTCGATGATCCAGCAGGGAGCAAGTATGGCAGTACAAGAATTCAGCAGGTGATAATCTTGCTCAATGATGGGCAAAATGAAGCGCGGCTTTGAAGCTTTTGTCGAGTAAGAGTGGGCGTAGCAAATGAAGCCCCGCTTGAAGCGGGTGTCAGTGACGTAGCATCACGTGACTGGGAAGCAGAAATCTTGTTTTTAGCTTATTCGGTCTCGTAACCAGGCCCGACCCATCGCTCGCTCTTGCTGATGTGTGATACGAGTAAAGAAAGGACTTGAATCTGATGCTAACGGGGAGTGAGTAGAGATGGGAATTCAGGCTCTTTTTAATGAAGCGGCTTTTTCGGTTCGGCTAACTATATAGACATATTTCTATTTCTATATATATTTATTCATTTTTTTTATATACATATCTACATATTCATACATATGTACACATCATGTATGATTATATACATAGCACTAATTTTAAGATATATTTGCCACTGTTTATTTCAGTTTAGTTTTTTTTTCTGAAGAAATACATCAAATATGGTAAAATCAGAAAATAAATTATTCTTAAAGTTACCCAAGTCATCTACCAATGAAGCATTACTTGTTTGCAGTGTTTTAGGCAGGACAACAAAAATGACCTATTTTCTTTTTACATATTTTCACCTTTTCTCTCTTCTCATTTTTTTTCTTTTTTCCTTCTTTGTTCCCTCATTCCTTTTTTCATTTTTGTTCTCATTTGTTCCTTTTTTCTTATTTTTTCCTCCTATTTTTCCTCTTCCTTTTTCTGATTATTTTTTCTCCCCTCTCCCCCCAAATTCTTCCCTATTTTCTTCCTTAAAATACCTATTAGTGATTGTAAAATGAATGAAGGAAAACAAATAGATAAATAAATAAAACAACATATTTTTGGAAGAATGGGTCACCTTGAGCAGCACAGCGGCTGAGTGGTTAGCCCGTATGCGGCACAGTTCTGAGGTCATGAGATCGAACCTTCCCATGTGGAGTTTGCATGTTCTTTACGTGCTTGCGCGGGTTTCCTTTGGGCACTCTGGTTTCCCCCACATTCCAAAAACATTAGTTGGTTAGTTGGCCGGTCCCTAGGTGTGAATGAGCGAGTGAGTTGTCTGTCTCTGTGTGCCCTGCGACTGTCTGGCAATCAGTTCAGGGTGTCCCCTGCCTACTGCTCGAAGATGGCTGGGATGGGCTCCAGCATCCCCGCGACCCTACTGAGAATAAGCGGTGCAGATATTGGATGGCAGGTAATGGATGGGTCACCTTGATTGCAATAAATGTGAATACCCTTGTAAAAAACGACAAAATTACAAGAACAGAAATTACGAAAGTGTTTTTTTTTCTGTATAATTTGTGGTGAATAGTAAATGGATTGACCACTTTCTTCTTGGCTTGTTCATGATTACATCTAGGGGAAGGCGTGGAGTAGCTGAAAATTGGTAACGACTCATTAATTGCTAATCACGTTAAGATCCTCTCAACGTAAAATGTGTGTGCGTTCCATTCATGTTCCAACAAGGGGCTGTAGCATCTCAGATAATGTTTGTCTCGATTTTCTCCAACGAAGATCCAAAATGCAGAATCAAAGTTCTGGCCTCCAAGAACTGCCGCATTTCAGGCTTCACACTTAAAGCTAAAAAACTGAAGATATTTTCTAAGAATAAACATAAGAGACACATTTTTGAGGAAGAACCAAATTATTTCAACATTTTAAACTATATTGACACTGAAAAAACTGAAAGGAAGGTTTTACAAAAACATTGCCACTCTGTTTTCTCTCAGCTCAGCTAACTGAACCCAGACGTTCCCTGATGCGTTTTGGGGTTCTAAATTACTATAAATGACAACTTGCACCAATGGGTCAAGTCTTAGTTTAAAAGCACCTGGTTTGTAATGAGTTTTGAAGTCTGTGAAAGGAAACACTGGAGAACAAACAACATTATGAAGACCAAAGAACACCTGGCTGGTGCAGGATAAAATTGTGGAAAGAGAAAAATCACTTCTATAGTTGCTTAAAGCCCCAGTGTGTAATATTTGATCAGTAGTGTTGTCTAATGCAAATGAAAACCAGTGCCTGAGCAAGCAACAAGGCAGCTAAGCCTTGTGGCTGGGTGTGCCAGGCCTCCTTGCTGGATTTTGCGCCAGGCCTTTTAAGTGCTGCTGATGTCATCAGTCACCGTAGGCATGCCCTGTAACCGGATGGAACTCCTGTTGAGGCTTTTCAAAATGAAATTCATCAATGAGTTGATGGTTTATTTTAGGCAAAATTTCATTCAGACATGCAATTAAATGAATCACTGGAATGAAACATGACACACATACGCAAATCATGGATCTTCTATCCCATATGAACACGTTGGGGGTTCTTATCTGTATTATACAGCTAGAGAGTCCGGTCATTCCTGTGAACGCATGCAATGTCTCCCCTTGAGCTGTGGTGTGCGCGCTCTGGTGGGTACTTTCCGAAAAAGGAGGGGTCTTGTCAACACATTTTGAGTCTTGTGTCGGCAGAGGAAAAGCTTAGTGGAAAATGAATTTGTGGCAGTGTAGTTCCTCTACACGGCGATGATATTCTACAATCGCATTTCTCAAAAAGCGAGTATGCGTCTCATAGAGTTATCATTGAAATGAATAAAAAGAAAACAAAAAAGGGCAATCGTCAGTGATATCATAGCGGTCACAAATGAAAAGTGTACACGGAAGTTTCCAGTGTGTAACTCTGAAAAATTGAACTTACTGAGAAGGAGCCGACCTCATTTGCATCAGAGAGGATTTGACAGTTTTAAGGAAAGTCGAGGCAGAGATATGTTTTAATTATAATAGAGACAGATGGGGAACTTTTTTTTTCTTTTTTCGGAAGATCATTATAAAAACAAATCCTTACCACATTGGAAGAACAGATTCTCTTTTAAAAAACATTTTTAATATTACCGAAAATCCTCTCCAGTCATGAGTCGTTTTGTTTTTTTTAATAAATGTGACTTTTAGCTGACATGGTGTTTTAGCGGTTGACTGAAATTGTAATAGTTACAACCAGGTAATAACATAGTAACCACATAGTAATAACGTATGTTATCTGAAAAAAAAAGGTAGCACTGTGCATCATTCAGTAACAAAAAGTAATCTGTCAGCTTGAAAACGTTTGGTCACCCCTGGTGTAGTGCAATCAACAATAAGTGCTACAAAGCACAAAGAAGAATACAAACTACAGAAACTCAGTGACCAAAACCGCACTATTTTTCTTCACACTTTTTTTTTTTTGCCCAACCTTTTACAAGTCGTATAGTTTTTCAGGGTACCCATAGCAGCAAGATGGTAGTACATCATGTCAGCACCCTCTGGGTAAAGTTTATTTTAGGTAAAATTAATACATCACCAATTGTTCAAACTACGAGTATTCAGAAATGCACGTTCATATGGTCGTGCGTGTGTTTTTGCTTGCTATATATGTATATATATACAGGGAGTGCAGAATTATTAGGCAAATGAGTATTTTGACCACATCATCCTCTTTATGCATGTTGTCTTACTCCAAGCTGTATAGGCTCGAAAGCCTACTACCAATTAAGCATATCAGGTGATGTGCATCTCTGTAATGAGAAGGGGTGTGGTCTAATGACATCAACACCCTATATCAGGTGTGCATAATTATTAGGCAACTTCCTTTCCTTTGGCAAAATGGGTCAGAAGAGGGACTTGACAGGCTCTGAAAAGTCAAAAATAGTGAGATATCTTGCAGAGGGATGCAGCACTCTTAAAATTGCCAAGCTTCTGAAGCGTGATCATCGAACAATCAAGCGTTACATTCAAAATAGTCAACAGGGTCGCAAGAAGCGTGTAGAAAAACCAAGGCGCAAAATAACTGCCCGTGAACTGAGAAAAGTCAAGCGTACAGCTGCCAAGATGCCACTTGCCACCAGTTTTGCCATATTTCAGAGCTGCAACATCACTGGAGTGCCCAAAAGCACAAGGTGTGCAATACTCAGAGACATGGCCAAGGTAAGAAAGGCTGAAAAACGACCACCACTGAACAAGACACACAAGCTGAAACGTCAAGACTGGGCCAAGAAAAATCTCAAGACGGATTTTTCTAAGGTTTTATGGACTGATGAAATGAGAGTGAGTCTTGATGGGCCAGATGGATGGGCCCGTGGCTAGATCGGTAAAGGGCAGAGAGCTCCAGTCCGCCTCAGACGCCAGCAAGGTGGAGGTGGGGTACTGGTATGGGCTGGTATCATCAAAGATGAGCTTGTGGGGCCTTTTCGGGTTGAGGATGGACTCAAGCTCAACTCCCAGTCCTTCTGCCAGTTTCTGGAAGACACCTTCTTCAAGCAGTGGTACAGGAAGAAGTCCGCATCCTTCAAGAAAAACATGATTTTCATGCAGGACAACGCTCCATCACACGCATCCAAGTACTCCACAGCGTGGCTGGCAAGAAAGGGTCTAAAAGAAGAAAAACTAATGACATGGCCTCCTTGTTCACCTGATCTGAACCCCATAGAGAACCTGTGGTCCCTCATCAAATGTGAGATTTACAAGGAGGGAAAACAGTACACCTCTCTGAACAGTGTCTGGGAGGCTGTGGTTGCTGCTGCACGCAATGTTGATCGTGAACAGATCAAAGCACTGACAGAATCCATGGATGGCAGGCTTTTGAGTGTCCTTGCAAAGAAAGGTGGCTATATTGGTCACTGATTTGTTTTTTGTTTTGTTTTTGAATGTCAGAAATGTATATTTGTGAATGTTGAGCTGTTATATTGGTTTCCCTGATGAAAATAAATAATTGAAATGGGTATACATTTGTTTTTTGTTAAGTTGCCTAATAATTATGCACAGTAATAGTCACCTGATATCCTCCTAAAATAGCTAAAACTAAAAAAGCCCCAATCCAACTTCCAAAATATTCAGCTTTGATATTAATGAGACTTTTGGGTTCATTAAGAACATGGTTGTTGTTCAATAATAAAATTAATCCTCAAAAATACAACTTGCCTAATAATTCTGCACTCCCTGTATATATATATATATATATATATATATATATATATATATATATATATATATATATATATATCTTACTGTTTTATTTTTTTCAAATAAATGAATATGTTTTCCTTCTTAATTATGCATTTTTGGTGGTACTTAAATCCCGGAGCGACTTATAGTCCGCAAAATATGATACATAGATATCAAGTTGCTTAATAGTGTGAATCCACTGCTTCAAAAACGAGTGAAAAGAAATACAAGAGTGCTTATTGGGGATACCACAAGTCATAAAATAAAAGGGAGTGCGGACAACTGCAGTAATATTTTGTGAGCGCTTTCATAAAAGTCGTTATTTGGCACCTTGGTTGCTGCCAAGTTGAGTTCATCATCGATTTTTGCAGAGCGTAACTTTAGCAGTCCTCTAAAAGTTTCATCCGTGTCATTAAAGTCTCGTTTAGGATCCTACACGGAAAAGGTCGCCTGGAGGGCTCCACCTAAAGATTATTTTAATCATCTATAAATTGGTGAATTATTTTTACAGATTAATCAATGAATCTGATAAAGAACAAATACCTTTTTAACGTCCACCTTTTTTTTCAGACTGTGCAGTTTTGGACAGACAACAGAACTTTTTAATGCAAAATAGGGATCTGCCAATATTGTTTTTTTCAGAGCCGATACTGATACCAACTATTAGTATTGAGATGAGGCCGATATTCGGAGCCACTATTCATTTGCTCTACAAGCTTATAATAGACATAATGATTTTTTTATAATGATGCAAAAATAAACCAAGACTAGTTGTTATGAATTCAAATGAAACTTTATAGTTCCCTGAAACCCTTTACATTGAATACATTAGAATTATATCACAACTACTATTACTAATCGTTCACTTAAACCAAAAACTAACAGTGCAGGAAATAAAATACGGCTTAACAGCAACTTGAAAAAAAGTACAATAATAGCTTTGTTTGACTATAAATAAAAAAGATAAAAAGTCAATCAAACCTACAGTACTTAAATGAACTTAAAACAAAGCGTGCATGGCTATATCAACAGAGCTCGCGAATCAAAAATTGTTTTAGAACCATATCGACAATCTAATGTCATAAGAGCTAATGAATCAGTCTCCACGTGAATCTGCTTCCCTTAAACAAGGTAATGACACTTTTGATGTTATCTTAATCACAAACTTACCACAGACTTACTCAATATTTTAATGTCTGTTACTTTTGTTGCTAATGTTTTTGACCATGATGGACCCTTTTAAGGTAGACCTGACGTCAGGAAGGTGACTGGTGGATAAGTTCAGCTCTCAGTCTGTGGCATGAATGAGCGTGAGATGCGGTTAACAGTAGCTCCTATGCAATGTGTTTTTACCTCATCAGCGACTTTGTGCATCTTTGACTACGGTCATTACAATAATATCAGTGGCTTGTTTTACTCTCAGACATGCCGGGGAGTTGGCATAGCTGTTTGCATTGTTTGGAGTCGGAAAAAGCTTTTGCTACTGTGACTCCGCACCTGTTGCTTATCCAAACAGAAGGCACGGGGTGGGCGGAGAGGAGGAGGGGAGAAGTCGAAGTAACGGAGAGAGTGCAGTGTTTCTTTAGAGAGCCTAAATAATTGGCCAGTCGAATTAATAGAAATGCCGCTACCGAAATCCCAAAAATCTGTGCCAAAATCCGCCCGCCAGATAATCAGATATAGCACCTTAGTCATCTGGTCGCTGTTGATTCTCAGTGTAAAGCGCCATCCTGCTCTTCAGAGATGAGCAGGACCTCAGCACTGTCAGGCAGAGGAGTGTGACAATGCTCATACTGGGTAAAAACTATCTTGTTTCAAAATAATGAAGGTCACATTGTGCAACAAGCATTGCATCACTTGTGGCTTTAACATTTTTGATTGAAGAACAACCTTCGTGGCGATGTTGTTGCATATTTTGCTTTTGTGAAAGAGAGACACCTAGCTACGGTTAAAGCTGATTTGTGGATTTTCATCATGCATTGTGTTCTGCATTCTGATTGGCTAAACAGAGAAAGACGCTTTACATCGCCAACTAATGGACTTCTTTCTCTAGACCTGCCCCAGGAGCCAATTGGGGTATTTGACAATCCCTAGTGGCTCCCTGGCACTGTTTCAAAAATGCTACATTTCTGTAGGAAGAATACAAAATGTGTATGCAGTTTTCCATAACAATCACATGATGGTCTCAAATTATTATGTAAAATGATGCGAGTCAGGTTTTAGGTGGGTTGCGGAATTCAAGGTGTCATTAAAAAGTTTAAAATTAATTATTTTCTCTGTTCAGTATGTGTTAACAATGCCCAACTTAGTTCAAATAGCCTTTATCTATTTATTTTCACCACGCATCTCTGCATTTACCATACTTTTATCATCAGCGATACAGCCACGAAGCACATTACATTGAAAGGAAGGAGGCGAAGGGAAATGGGGGGAAAGAGTGATATAAAACACGTGGTTGTGGTTTTCCTTAACTGCAGGATAAAAATGGTGAAATTCAGAGGACTGTTTCAAATACAGTCCAAATTCCAACCCAAACCCTCAAAATTAAAATACTTTGTAAATAAATACTTGAGGCTGTAAATTGGGTTTGTACTTGGTTAATGAATAAATCAACACCTAAAAAAATAAAGTGTTCTACTTCGCAGATTTAATGTTTCACGGGCGAGGTTCTGCCCCCCATTAACCATGATAGCTGAGGGATTACTGTAACAGAGAAACTGGTCTCAAAAATTAATAATAGTGCAATACAAATCCATTGTGACAAATGTCGCCTATTTTTTCCCTAATTTCATAATTTTACTTCAATCTTATAACTACACTCACCTTGCAAAAAATAATTCATATTCCTACCCCATTGTCAAAAAAATGTAACTTTATTTTTTTATTTTACAATATTTTTACTGAAATACTTGTTTTTTGTTCTTTAAATTTCAGTTTTCCAAAATGTTTACTTCAATATATGACTACATTAGACTTCAACGAAGCCACATTTGTCTTTTCTTGCATTTAATTAAAAAAATCTCGAGAGTTAGTGGGGAAAAAAACGTAAATGAAGTGAAAATACGTCAATGGCACTGAATGAGTTAATAATCGATTTTGATTTATTGTGTCGATTTGTTGTTGCAGACCTAGTCATCTGTGTTGTTTTATCTCGTAGACATAATTTACATCACCAGTTTTCCAGCATACAGAAAACGTGTGAAAGAGATTCCGACATTAAGCAATGGAGGAAAAAGTGAAAACATTGGCCGGTTTTGGGAGAAGTTGGCGGATAACTGCAACTCTGTGTCAGTTTTTTAGAATTATTTGATGCTGTCTGTATTCGCTGCTCCTGCTCTTTTGCATTATTTAGGCCCGTACAAAAAGGCTTGCCTTGTACTAAACAATTAATGTCGGTGGCTATTAATGATATGTGCACCGCGGGGCAGAAAGAGCGAGCCGAGCGTAAGCCGACTTGGCGCAGAGCGTCTTTACGGATGTGCTGGCGATCGTTTCAAGCTCGTCTGCAGAAGAACGCCGCGTCCTTAGAAAACGGCCTAGATCAGACTGAGCTTTTCCCAAATAAAAGAAGTGTGTGAATTATGTTGCCCAAAGTGCCCTACTTTCGGAGGTACGCGCAGCAGCTCAACTGTGCCTGGCATTAAAATAACTCTTCCCCCATGACAAATGTTATGTGGAATATGTGCAGTGAGAATAATATTCGCAGCGTGAACTCATTTCCAAACTCTGCGATCCAAACTCCTGCCGCGCATCCTGTTTATCGCGACAAAGCCGTCTAAATTGCGAAATGATGACACGGTAAACGACTCCAAACGGAACGGTTAGAATCCTTTCATTTATGTCGGTCTTGGAGTCTTGAGAGGAGCTTTAATCTCTTTGAGGCGACCTTGGCCTGGCCTCCTGTCAATCACAGTGACACAGAAAATCGCTGCTGTGAGTTGAAACTGCATAGGCTGCTAATCAATCCTCTTCTTGCTGCCATGCAAGATACCAACATGTTGGTAACAATAACAACACATCAGCATTTTTCTCATGCTCAGTTTTAGGAAAATAGAGACGTGGTTAACACTCGTATCAAGGCGTGTGCATGTAACATAAAAGCAAAAAAATTCTAAATAAAAGCATGTTTGTCTTTAATTTCGCCTCTATGAACTATGACATACTTTAGTCTAACTAAGTCAAAGTCGAGGACTGCAAAACACATCCGGCCCCCAAGAAGGATTTCTTTGGACCCTGTAATGATCTTAATTCATTTTTGTATCATACACCTGGAAATCTTGTGCTTTATTGTGAACTAGCTTCTTCTTCTATGCCCAAAATGAGCATATTTTTTTCCACGGCCAAGGTTTTCTTCAGCCCCTGAAATGATCTTATTGTTTCTTACACCAGGAACTATTGTGTATTTTCCAATGTACATTACTTCTCCTTGCACTATATTTCATTCTAATTAGGTGGATGGTAGAAAATTGTTTTTTTTTTTCTTTGAAGGGATTTTAGCCTATGTTTGCTAAAATAAGATACATGTGACTGGTGTTGCCGAATGTAATGAGGTAATGAGTATTTTTATTCAAGGATTTCGTTTTTCGTGCCTTTTGAAATGTACAGATTACTAACAAAACTATAAGAAAATATTGGTTCATTTATTTCATCATTTAGAATATATTAGATGGCATTTTTATTATGTTCAATCATATTTAAATTAAAAATGTCAACATTTGATTGAAAAGCTTACTTTTTTGGCCCTTTCATCCATTGGACTTTGACAACCCTGCTTTATTTTGATAGCTCTATGCTAATGCTAACAAACCAAAGAAACACGTGTATTGACCAAAATAATGTTTATACACAGATGAGTAAAAAAAAAATTGCAGGGATATTTCGAACCTCTGGCCACTACAAAAAACAAGTCATGAATTAAGATAAATTATGTTTTGTAAATATACCAGATAAAATGCTAGAACATAAACTTGTAGTCATTTATGTTCAAAGGTGACTAGCTTATGTGACATTGTCCAAAGTGTCATGTGAAGTTTTTTTTTCTAAACATATTATACGACCATGTATGATACACTATCTTGTAAGAAAGATGGATTGAAGTCATGTAAACGCAGGACATTTTGAGACAGTGTGTCATTTTCAATATAAAGAGCTAAATTTTGGGAGGCTGACCCTTCTATGCATGAAGAAAAAACAGAAAAAGTTTTATATTTACTGCAGAGCGAGTCCAGTTTTGTGTCTTTCTCAATTTGTTGGAATATTCAAACCTGACAGTTGATTAAAAGAAAGGAGATTTTATTCTTAAAGAAAAATCTCCAAGTACGCCTCAGCCCCAAACAATAGAATAAGTGATAGGATTAGAAAGATAACAGTGAGTCAAGCCATATGTATTTTTTTTCTCTTTGCATGGACTTTTTCTTTTCAAAATGGAGGATTACCTATCTATTATTCCAAATGATTAATGTATAAGGTAATGGGTTTTTTGTTCTGTAGCATGTCCAGAGATGGATGCACGTTATTTGTAGCGTTGCACAGAAACATCTAACATTTATTATTATTCAAGCTACGAAGCCACCGGCCCTAACAGGACAAATTTCTCTTCGATTGTGTGAAGACAAACTTCTGTCAGGAAGATAAAGGCTACAAAGCCTCCAACGCTGTCGCCATGGCAGCGGCGCTGGATGAGGGAGCGACTGTCTAGTTGAGGCGTTTTGGCGGGCACGATCAAAACCCAAGATACGTTCGATTGATTGAAAATCTGTTGTCCAATCTCAGTAACCATCTGGGAGCATTTTATGGATTCGCGCCGGGCCAAAATCATTCAAGTTGGATTGACAAAGATGGAGGCGGATTTCCGAACGGCGGAGTCGAGGCCGTTTCTCCGTCTGTCTCCCGAGGAAGCGGCTCGGCGGCTAAACGCATTTAGCCCGACGCGTGATCTGGTGTACGTGCCGCTAATGTATATTTTAGAGCAAAGGAGTGCAGGCCTTCTTTTGTTTATCTTCTTGCTGCGCCCCAGTCACCGAGCTAAGGAGCGAGAGGCAAGAAGAAGAAAAAAGGCGAGAATAATGATGCGAGAAAGACTGCAGCGGATCCCCGGTCCACCCACGCCGCTTGGCTCCGCAGAGCAGCTGTGCACTTTTGCTAAGTCTGAGTTCAGAGCTTCATGCAAATGCATACATCTTTCATCCTCCACGAACGACTTTCTTGCTCAGGAGTCAGGAAAATAACATTTTGCTCCTTTTGAACATGTCGTCAATGGGCAGACCAGGAATGCGAGATAATTATTTTCTGATAGACGTCCTGATTCTCGTCTGACTTTTTGTGGTCGTATGTTTCTTTTTTACGCCAATGCGCTGCCATGGTGCTCCTAACCAATGCAAGACGCCTGCTCACAGTGGGTGGATCTTGCCAAAATCTGTTTTAACAAGTCTATTTTGAGCAAACACATGTCTGAGAGTGACACGTTTTTTTTATCTAATGGTTGGATGGACAGTTTCTCCAGATTTATTTCAACATACAGTAATTATGTGTCATACATGTCAACATTCACAAGTGTAAATCTAAAGCGCGGCATTCACCTTGCACCAAGCGCATAGGAAATTTGGCATAGAAGCTTTTGGTTGTAGATCTCCAATGGTGCCGTGCTACTTAGGCTTGTTTCAGTATTGCTCTGAAATGTTTTATGTCACGTGTTTTCGGATCATGTGACTATTCGAGATGGTGTTTACGACGAGGAGCACACATTTATTCACTGTACACGGATCCCTGGGCCACCAGAGCGGATGCAACTTTCAACAACTCCAATTCTTATTTTTCCTGGTCTGGAATTTAGGACATTGTTGTTTTCTCTGCTGAAAGAAAACACGAATGAGGGCTGTATCTCATAAAATTTGAGCCCCATATGATAGCGGGAGGGCAACCATACTTTGGAGAATACTGCCAGATTGCTACACAGATGCAAGAAGTCATATTTAGGTTTTTCTCTTTGTCATTAGTGGTGGGTGCCGCGGTAATGTACCAAATTGCAACAGCCGGTTATAGTTGATCAAAAATTTAAGGAAAACTCAGATATTCAACATTGACACCGATGATATGGAAAGAGGAGTGTAGCGTATTTCCATCTCTGACATCCTCTTCTGCTCAATTCGGATGTATGAACTGAGTAATTGATATGTGGGTGAGAATATTAAAATATTGTTTGTTAAAAATATTGATTAATGTAATGTCAAACCTCCTGTTTGGCCCATCTTATGTATTATATGATACTGTTGGTAAAGACATGGGCTAATTGTTCTCAAAGGACATCATACATGTGTCTAGATGTCGCCACAATGTTTTGTATTCAGAGCAAATGCGTTGATAAAAAAAATCAGGTCACTGTTTTTCTCTGTTTTTATTGTAGTATGGTATGTAACGTTTTATGGTTGTCTCAGACAGCAAAAGCTCTTGTTTTGCTCCTGTTATGTGTTTTGTTCAATCATGTTGGGGAAATGACGATCTTCTCCTCTAGAAGGGCGTCATAGATTTTTCCAAAGCACTGTTTTGTATTTAGACCCCATGCATTGTGGAAAAGAGCAGGTCACTCTTTTCCTCTGTGTCGCCGACACTTAAGAAATGTGGCAAGCAAGCACCATATTTATAAAATATGTTTAATACTTGACTTCATTGGCACCACAACCTTTTCCTCCAAAAATTGTCCCTGAACACCTGACGCAAAAATCCAAATGCCATTTACCAGTGGTGTCGCACACAGTTGTTGCCTGGCGAGCACGAGGCTTGAGGCTGCCGAACTGTGCAATCTTTCTGTAGTGGTAAAGAAAGGCTTTGCTGTCCTGCCACAAACATTCTATTGAGAAAGATGTCGCAGTATCAGAGTTTGTACGGGTGCTTGACATCCTTGAAAATAATTGTGCTTGTAAATGGTTGTTGGGCTTGGGTTGGAAGTTAGGGTTTGGGCTTCGAATAAGGTCATTAAACCTGTTTTATGGTTCCAAATAGGATTGGGACTAGGGTTATTAACTAAAGTTTAGGCTCCTTATTTAGGGATATAAATTGAATTTAGGGTTGGGGCTGGGATAACACTCAGAGTTGGGTGTCGCTCAAGGGTTAGGAACTAGGGTTTGAGCTTTTTTTTTAGGGTTCCAAACTAGATTTAGGGTTCCAAATTAGGTTTAGAGCTGTGGTTTCAGTTTGAAACGGAGTTAAGGTTACAGTTAGGAGCAAGGGTTTGAACAGCAAGTTATGGTTTTAAACCAATTTTAGGGTTCCAAAATATCGTTGGGGCAAGAGTTAGGGTTTGAAACTAAGGTTTTTTATTTCTTTTTTGAATGATACTGGGTCAATTGGCTTTGAAAGTCTTTAAAAGGTGCTTGAATTTGAAAAAGTTGTATGAACCCTTAGACTTGCAGTAAAAATGCCCATTTATTCTGTAAAAAAATTGAAAAAGGAGAACATTTGGAGGTAGAACGTTTTAAAAAAAGGCTTAGCAGTGTACACTTCAAGATCAAACCTCATCTATCGATCCATTCCATCCCCTTACAGCAGGGATGTCAAGCTCATTTGCACAAGGGGCCAAAATTCAAAACACACTTAAGGTAGCGGGCCAACCAGGATAAACATTTATTGAACACACTTAAACTGAATGTTTTTGGAACATAAATATGAATAAAAACAGACAAGAATATTAAATTTAAACCTCAAATCACTTATACAGTATTTATTATTTTGCTGTAAATAAAAATATCTTGTTAAATTATACAACTTAGAACTTAACTTAGACAACGTAACATTAAAATAACATTCAAATTCCTTTGCTCCTATGTCAATGCATATATTAAAAAAACGTAAACATCCCAAAAGATTTTGCTCTCCTTAATATATCTCTTGTCAAAAGTAGAAATATGAAAATGCTAGACAAATTATTTTGTAAAAATGTCACAACATCCTGAGAACAGAATTAATCTGATGTGCTTACCTTTGTCGCAGACGGAGTAGGGCGAGAGATGGGAGGAAGTGCTCGCACTTTTTGCATAGCTCCACCCATCCCACCCACTCACCCAATCAAATAACTTTAAATTATCTTCCGGTGTTTTGGCGTATTTACAAATTGTTGTGTGGATTCGTCAAAAAGTACCTGAACACTGAACAAAGATTATATAGTGAGCTATTAGAAAAAAGGATTCTTTAGCAGGCAATAGGGGCAAAAGTCTCAATAAGGAAGCCTGGAACACTCTATTCGCAGCCACTTCATTTAGCTTATCCGACAGGATCCTGAGGCAGTCCCAGACCAACCTTGGCACATAGTCTCTCCAGGGTATCCTGGATTATCCCTGGAGCCTCCTGCTGACGTCCAGCAAGCATCCTTACCATCTGGCTCGAGCCACCATAACTGGTTCCTCTTAATGTGGAGGAAAAGTGTCTTTACACTAAGTGCCTGGTGATTGACCGAGTTTTTCAACCCATCAGCAGAACACTTTGATAATTTTAGATCAGGGGACATCAACCTTTTAAAAGTTGGGAGATACTTTTTTATTACTGATTGGCGCGAAGGGTTACCAGTCTATTAGCACAGTTTTTTTTGTTAAGATAGGACAATAATTCAAAAAGGCTAACTTATCTAGGTTGTGGTAGATTTTTGGTATAGAATGTATTTCTTAAGACTACTATTTGCTTCAAATTTCAAGAACAATAAAAGAAAATAAATCCCCCCAACTGCCTTAAGATATGGTGTTCATATTCAATGTTGTTCTGGCTTGGAAGAATTAAATGTCTTTCTGGGAAAGCAAGTCGAAATGAACAAAACCAAAAGTGCTGAGTTGCTTTTTGGGGGTGTTTTACATCTAGGAGTAACCTGGCTGACGAACTGTGACACAAACTGATAAATAGACTGCATGTATATACTTAGATCCTAAACTAAAACATTACCACCCTTCACACTTTGTTCATGGGTAATAATGAACAAAAGTTTCTGCCATAGGGGTAATTTTTCATTTTTGTCGTGTTTGTCTGGCAAATGACAAATTGTTAGCTGCACACAGAACTCTAAAAAATAAATAAATAAACATTTAAATGTTGTCATTGGCAACATTGGCCAGAAAGTGTTGGCATGTTCTTTCTCCGGAAACAGACCTTCCCTCGCCACTCTTATTTTACTAGTCTTTTTGGCACAACCCTTTGTAGCTGGTTCATTGACAAATGTCCTTGGAAAGAAACCTGGAGGGAGATGAAATTCCCCTCTGCCTTGAAACCACGAAAAAGGTGCTATGGACCCCGGCCATAACTAGCCGACTGCTGCAGTTAAAAAAATAAAAATAAACATGCTCTCAAAAGTGATTTGCATTAGGTGCACTTTTATAGCTGTTGCTATTAAAGTTTTCAAATCCCAAGCCAGGTGTCATCAGACTCCTTCTGTCCCAGTAAAACAAAAACAAAAAAATACTATCTCCTTTTGTGCCCAATGAACACGGTGCCAAGGTGATTGGTCTTGTCCATATGCAGTATTGTTCTTTTTCCATTACCTCAACTCAGGTCTTAAAAGGCACAGTCAACAATTTGGACCTTCTGTTACAAATCGATGTGTTTTATTGTTAGTTTGTGGAGGTGAGGATGTCTTTGGAGGACATGTGTAAACATCATGTACATTACACGGTGAAAAAATGTTTTAAAAAAAACAAGGTTGTACTGTCCTCGTGACATTAATTAGTGCAATCTCCGGGATTGTGCGTAAAGCACGCTGTTATGGCGAGAGCAGATGGAGGCCATATGATGCGTTGGCTTCTCTTTCCCAATACCTGTGGTTTTCTGCTGCGTCACCTTCGACCCGGGCCGTAAATATTGGGACATGGATGTGATTGTCTTGCTGTACTATTTTAAGGGATTTTATTGGTGAATAAGCAGACCAAATTACCGAAGTTTTTAATTCAATTTAAGATAATATTCATTATGGTGATGTGGTAAATTACAGTATTAAACATCAGTGCCGGTGGTTTTGTGATTGCTGCTATGACACCATGCTGGTTGTTCTTCAAGAGTTTATAGTAGAGGTGGGCAATACTAAAATTTCTGATATCGATATGATCCAAGTAAATACATGGTAGTAACATCCGATACCGATACTTTCTGATGCAATTATTATGGTCATTGAATAAGTGAACCCTGCCCCCTTTGGTAAGTTTATGTATACGATAAACAAGGCACAAAGATTTTAGGCACTAAAAATGATTAATTTTTTAATGAATACTACATTGTGAACTTCAACACTATACAAAATAATAGAATTATTTATATTTCATCTGTTTTAAAACAAAAACCAAGAGAGTCAAACCAAAAAAGTAGTTATGTAATAACGTTAAGAATATTGTATGAGAACGTTAATGCCAACTAGAGAAATGAAATATCTTCTATTACAAGATTTGAAAACAATCTCAGTAATTTAAATTCAGTGTCAATTGTCATTTCCTCTGTTGCTAGTTACAACGGATTCACAGTTTTTTTTTTTTCAGCAACAGCAATATGTTGCAATATGATTTTAGGTTGCAGATCAATTCTTCATTATTTTATTTGGTGTGTGGTGTCACAGTCGCAGACCACTCTACAACACAGTTTCATACCTGGCAACCTCAGCCAACTTCACCCCTTATAAATGATTGCAATTCCCATGATCAAGCGATAATCAAGTTCATAAACATGACACGGCACATATTTGAGTCAAGCTATGTAGAGTAAAAACATAAACGATTTTTGTAAAAAAGTTTATTTTATTTACTTTCGTTCTTTCCTCAGATGTGGTGAATTAAGTGTTGCTTATTATACGCAGCAGTGCCGCAATATGAACCCCCCCCAAAAAATTAAAAAATAAAAGAATGTTAAAAAAATTAAGAATGATTAAGGACAACGTTTGCTATTGTACCATGACAATTTTAGCAATGTACGATGACGTTGTCATCTTCTACCAGTGACCGACACCATACGGATTTGAGCTAAAATGGGACGAGATCGGTCTAAAAAATTCTATTCCAAAAAACAAAGTCGGTACAAAAATTGTTATCTTGCATCTTTAATGATTAAAATTGCATTAAATACAGTGCAAATGTAAAAGTCTACAGGAATACAAATGCATTGTAGTTGAAAATCAATTAATCAACAAATTACCGATAATTTTTATATTTTAACAAAAGATTTTTTTCCCCCCTTGGGTTTCCTAATTTGGGAGTATTTATTTTTGTATTTATTTATTTTTACTGGGCTTCCTTTTTGCTTATGTCTTTTATGCTTTGATGCTTTTACTTGGGGTGGGCACATAGGTTTGGCCCTGTCTTCTGCCTGGCAGCTGAAAGTGTGCCTGACAGTTACAAACCAGGATGAGGCGCTTTTTTTTTTTTTTTTTTTAATTAATACAAATGTATGAAACTTTAGCATGACCCATTAGACCCTGCTGCCCCGCAGAGACTTTATTTGCTAAGCAAAACAGCAAAACATTGATAAACATCATGTGTGTTACTTGCAAACCTTTAGTTCTAATTCAGTAGGCTTTACATAGAAATCTCATCTCATCTCATTAGCCGTACCGTTTATCCTCATTAGGGTCGCGAGGGGGCTGGAGCCCATCCCAGCCATCTCCGGGCAGTGGGCAGGGGACACCCCGAACTGGTTGCCAGCCAATCGCAGGGCACACAGGGACAGACCACTCATTCGCTCATTCACACCTAGGGACAATTTGGACAGGCCAATTCACCTGAAATGCATGTTTTTGGAACGTGGGAGGAAACCGGAGTGCCCGTAGGAAACCCACGCAAGCCCGGGGAGAAACTTACAAACTCCGCACAGGAAGTCTGGAGCTGTATTTGAACCCACGACAGGTTCCCATGACATGAACTGTGCCGCACAAGCGCTAACCACTGCGCTGCCGTGCTGCTACATAGAAATCATGTGATAATTTTGTAATTTTCAGTAATCAGGCGTTCGGGATCAAATTGTTGTAGAAGCGGTTTTCCCTCCAATTAGTCTATTGATGACTTAAGTAATCAAATTACACACCCAATATTTCTCCCATGCAGTACATCGTCTAAAGTTTTAATGGTGACCTGGCATTGTCGGATATCAGGTGCCACAAAAAATTGGTTCGTAGAAAACACAATGATTATTTGTTGATTCATTGAAGTACATTGAAAAGACAGAATGGGATTACAAAGAGAGAAAGGACAACAACCATGTTTTTATTGTCATCTGATATAGAGGACCAATTATTGAAGTTTTGAATCAAAGTAGAACATTTTACCCACATCCTTACTACTTTTTGCTTATTGACAATTTCAACAACTAAATTAAGTTAAATCAAACGATAAAAAATTTTTTGTATTTATTTATTTTTAGGTTTCAGCCCAATGCTGCCAATTTGCCATTACTTGTAAAATTGAGAGTACTGTTTTTACATGTTTTTGTGGCAAGTTTTGTTTTTAAATACAGCAGCGTAATGACAACATTTTTATTTATTAGATTCAACTAATCAACAAATTACCGATAATTATTATATTTTAACAAAAGATTTTTTTCCCCCCTTGGGTTTCCTAATTTGGGAGTAAAAATAGTGGGCTACTAAAATATTTAATAAAACTAAAGCGTTTTAATCTTTGTTGGCAAATATTTTCCACTTAATACCAGATGTTGGAGTTCATCCTTGGTGATGCACCATTTCTTAATCTGTGTAGTGCCACTAAATACTATGAATATTCCGTTGAGCCAGTTAATAGAATATTACCAAATATGCATTTGCTATGAAAATCTGAAAAAAATGTTTATAGGTCATCAATGTTATCTACTGTACACTTGCAATAAAGTTGGGTGTGCAGTCTCTTTTGGTCTAAGAACCACTTTGGATTTAATTGGCGCTGTTAAATGTTACTAAGAAAATATAAAAAAAAAAAGTTGGGGGCATTACACTTCAGGTTTTAAGTTCAGCTAGCATGTGCCACTTTGGATTTAGGACAGAGGATTGACTCGAATGCTGAATAACTTTTTCACCTTCAAGTTACATTTTGCCCGCACAATTATTTAGGTCGATGTCCCATCATCTCTGATACGCGCTGCAAATTTTTGCAGGTTGAAATATGAACATTCCTCCAAATTGCCACGGATGATTTAGAATTCATGGTGCTACCTTCACCGGTGGTCACACCATCAATAAATGGAAGAGGAAGCAGTTTCTTTTAGTACCAAGCCAGCCCACCTGATTACGGATCCTCCAGTCACTTCTGCGCCCTTTAAATCCACTTGATTCTGCAGTCCATGCACATTTTGTTTTCTTCATGTTTAATCTTGTTCGGAGCAAAACTGATGAGAATCATGTCCTTGTTCTAATATTTATGGACACTTTTCACTCTCGAACGGCACTCGAGAGTCGGCCCATGTATTATAAGCACGTATCGGAGGTGGAAATCAATTTCTCCTGTGGCCGATGATGAATTGGAAGCAGGTGAGCTGCACCAGCGCCGGTCAACAGGGAGATGACGTTCTGGCTTCCGGTTACGGTCAAGCGGGGGATGTAGGTCATGGCGACGTTTAGAGGTTGTATCCGGGAGGGAACTGGGACTTTTTGAGTCCTTGTAAGCGATGTTAAAAACCTAGCCAGGCTTTTTTTATGTTCCCTTTTTTCCCCAAATCTACTGTGACACTCCTTCTGAGCAAGGCTAACCTTTTCTTTCTCTGTACAGGTAGCGCTGCCACCACAGTTGTCTTCAATAAGAATGGTGATGCACCGGGACGCTACGACTTGTTCCAGTTCCAGATGAGCAACTCGTCCACGCCGGAGTACAAGGCCGTTGGACAGTGGGTTGAGAGCCTCCAGCTCAGGGTACGATTATTTTAATTGCTCGAGACATTTTGTCAACTCCCGAGGAGAATTGATTTTAAGGTTTATGAATGTTTCATTGTTTGACTAAAGCTAATTCACATGTTTTAAAACGACGGCTTCTCAATGAGATGTGTTAAAAGTTACTTAATTTAGGTGTAGAAATCGATAGGCACCTTACAAAATATTGCCAATTCAAAAGCCGACAATTCAATTTCACCATATTGGCTTAATTACTGTACAAGTCTGTGAAAGACATCATTTAGTTGAATTGTTTTTATTGTCATTGATTTCAACATTTCGTGCAACCAGATTAGACTCGGCACTCCAGGGTAACACTGTAATAAACACCTAAAAGAGAAAAATAAATATTTACAACTAAGTGCTTAGAGACCGGTCAAAATTATAAAATTCTTGCAAAAGAATAGTGCACTGTAGCAACAGTGCAGCAAAAACAATTAAAAAAGGTGCAAAAACACTTAACAGCAACAAAATAAGCAAAATAAGTCACAAAATGTATGCTTTTAGTTTTTTGCCCTCGTTTAGGGTGGTTATGGCCCTGGGGAAGAAGTTGTCTATTTTAGGAGAGCAATTGATAGATTTTGTTTTTTAGTATCACTTTAAATACAGACATAGGATAATTTCTCATATACATTGTGCCCCCACAATATTATTCTCTTACACATTGTTACCCTACCCTGTGACTGGCTGGCAACCAGTTCAGGGTGTCCCCTGCCCACTGCCTGAAGTAGAATGGGATGGGCTCCAGTACCCCCGCAACCCTACTTTATAAATAAGTGAATGGATGGACATCCTTACCCAAAGTAATATATATGAAGTATACCTTGTCAACTATACTCAAGTATATCAACTATACTCTGGCTAATGTCCTTGTAGTGTACTCGAATGCATTGTTTTTAACGCACCAGGGCAAGGTTACAATTATCAACCCAGGGCTAGAGCGCCCTTTTGTGGTTTAGTGTGAAAATATCAGGAGGAAATTATATACCCGGGAATAATGTCTCAATAATTTCACAGAAGAGTCTCACCAGAGTATAACCCGCACCCCCGGCCAAACTATTAAAAAACTGTGACTTAAAATCCAGGAAATACAATAATATAGATTTTTGGAAAAAATATTTAAATTAACTGCTCTGCCTTTATTTCAAGAAAAGGTTTTATTAGCAAATCAATAGAACGATAATAATAATTTCCTTGTATTGTCATTCTGTGTAACAATGTACACAGAACGAAATGTCGATTGCACCTGACCCGTTGTAGCGAGCCGATGCAGCCGCAGCCAACAGAGGGCGCCGCCGACCACTTTTTAAGTCTTAGGAATGACTCGGCCGGGGCGCGAACCACCGACCTCCCAGTCTCAAAGCGGGCGCCTTACCATCTAGGCTACTGAGCTGGTAATGTTTCTTCTGTTATGAGAAATATAAGAAAATTATTGTGATTGTAGATCCTGGAAAATCTAATCGAAAGATATTAATGATTAAAACTAGTTAGTGATTGTTTCATAGTAATTTAACAACTTTTATCCAACTGTTGCAGCTTAACAATGTAAGGAACATATATTTGAAAGTAAATTGTCAAGGTACGGATGTCGACTGACAATACAACAAACCTCCACAGCGATATTTTCCTTTTCAATTGTAAAATTTTTTAGTCAGTATGGCTATCGTTATTTTCATTATTGTTATTGGGTAAGATAATTTGAGGAATGAGTCTCTTATCCGGGCGGCACGGCGGCGCAGTGCTTGGCGCGCGTGCGGCACAGTTCTAAAGTCTTGGGAACCTCCTGTGTGGGTTCAAATCCAGCTACCGGACTTACTGTGCGGAGTTTGTATGTTCTCCCCGTGCTTGCGTGGGGTTCCTCCGGGCACTCCGGTTTCCTCCCACATTCCAAAGACATGCATCTCAGGTGGATTGGCCGGTCCAAATTGTCCCTAGGTGTGAATGAGCGAGCGAGTTGTCTGTCCCTGTGTGCCCTGCGATTGGCTGGCAACCAGTTCAGGGTGTCCCCTGCCCACTGCCCGATGATTATTGGGGTGGGCTCCTGCACCCCCGCGACCCTACTGAGGTGCAGCTAATACCCTCCTGAGTTAGCTTTCAGTTGTTAAAACACACTAAAAGAATATTACACGATCCAATTGTTTCCTCATATATCGGTTATCGTGTTAGGCTTATCCATGAAAATATAGTTATTTTCTTGTTTTGGCGTGGGTCTTTGGGTCTTTTATCCACCAGAATCCCCTCAACTTTGAGTTTAGAATTTTTTTTAAAATGAACCACGTGAGAGTTATATAAAAAAAATAAAAGTGTTTTTCTTTTGTACCCGGGCTATTTCTGAGTATTACAGCACATCTGCTAAATATATTTCTATGATTTGTTTTTTTATTTTGATATCAACTATAATGACGTCCATGGCGCTAGGGTCCATTACAATGTATAAATATTTTCTTAAAAAATGTGTTTACAAAATCAAGTATGAGTTTGGATACATGTGTGTTAAAAAGTAAGATGGTTACTGTAATTTTTGCCGAGATATTTTTTGCACTTGAAGCACAATATGTTAATCTTTTCTTACTTCCTGGGCTGATCTGATATCCCTCTTAGAATCAGGTAGCCTGAGTGGTGTTGTGGCTGTGTTTAAGGAAGGGTTAGCTGTGGAAGATGCTGTTGTGGATGCGCTTTGAGTTGCTGATGGTATGAGGTGAGCTCTCCAGCTGTCTGATCAAGGTTTGGAGCTCCCACCCCCTTTGCCCAATGAGTGGTTTTACGAGAGGGATTTTTTATCTTATCTGGTTGTTGTTTTTTTTCTTGGTTGAGGTCAACCCATTGTTAATGTGGGTTTTACTACAAAAATGCATTACATGGAGACACATCACGCATGATTTAAACATTACCATTGGCAGTGTAGGTAGCAGTCAAGTGTGTCCAGGTTGTCCAGTAATCCTTTGTTTTTGTTACAGTCGATGATAATTCTGGACTTTCCTTTATCTGCAACATTTCAGCAGGTTGCTCGGGTTTATTTTTCTTTACTGTTCACAATTTGGTAAGTTCCCCCCTTGTCCAAGGTTATAGCTGATAAAAGAAATTGTCACAAGTGATATTGTGGCCCTGCAGTCCAGTAGTCATATCAAACACATGTTACCACTGTTTTCTTTTCCCGGCGATGCCGCTTGCAGCTTTACCTATGTCAATATTTAAATTCTAGATATAGCTGGTATTGGCATCACATGCTGCCCAGATTTAGATGCGACACTCCCCTGGCTCACTTATACATTGGCGGAAGGGTCAATTCTTACAGAAAGGAAAAAGATGTTTGTCATTTCTGGCCCTGGGATTAAAATCAGTGGAGCCCTCCCCACTCCCAAACGTACCTGATGTAGGAATGCTTGTCAGACCTGGTTCTGTTGTGTATTTTGTTATATCTGAAGACTCTTGGGATCATCTGAAAATGACCAGCTCTTTACTGAATTAACCTTACATGTCTTGGCAAGGCTTTGTTTCAATTTTGTGTCGATATACTTAAAAAAAAAGCAACATAAGATTGTTGTCATTGTGTTGACTTATGATTTCAGTTTTGGCAGTAGTCAGTCTTTTATAATCTTGCTATTATAGCCAGGCAAAAGCTGACTACAAAGATAACTATTTTAATTATAGTCCATTATAATTATAGTTTTATATTGCAGTGAAAAAAAACATTCTACTTTATTTTGTTGAAATTGATATTCCTGACCAAGTCGAGAAGCCTTGATGCAATAAAAACAGCATGTGTTTTTCGTATTCATTTAAAACCGGGAACGGGTCGGCGGTGATCCTAACAGAAGAGGTATAAGTCACAAGTCTGGTAGTGACGGGAATACAACTTGTATGTCAAGGCACAGCAGGAAATCAAAGTTGAGCATCCCATTTGTTTGGTAGAAAATTATTTTGGAAATGATTTTGGGGGGTCTGGAAATGGGAGGACAGTGTTTGCATCTAAAAGAGAGCACCAGCTCATGCTTTGCATTATTCATCAGCAGAAATACCCAGTTTGGATATCACAAAAAAGGTTTCCCCTCGCTAGCAGCCGCAGGTCCAATGCCACACACACAATGACACAGTCAAAAACTGACACAAAGATTTTTTTTTTCAACCCAAGTTTTGAGACATTTTTTTTTTTATAAAATGGATCTTCAAGCCCTTAACCTTAAAGCCCCAATGTGTAATATTCAATCACTAGATGGCACTGTGTTGTCTGGTATGAGCGAGGGCCAGTGATAAACAGCACAGCTTGGTGGCAGGATGCCAGGCAAACATGGGGAAATAGGGATTTCTCACCCTAATTTTTAAATAGATTGCCTGACCCTACCTCAAACTGAAACTCTGAAATTACTGTATTTAAAAAAAAAAAAAAAACAGAATCAAACGTGCGCCTTATAAAACTTATAAAACCTTATATGCGGACGGAATTAGAAATGTGTTTCAATATTTTTGCAATTATTGATGAGTAGATACATGGCAACGGAGATCGAGCTAGATAAAATGGTAACAGCACTTATTCCTAAACACCAAGCCATTAGGACAGGGATGGTTGTTCACAATTGCATAACTTTGAATGCAATGGGAATCGAACCCAGTTTGCGGCGTGGAGTGCTTCAATTGCCATCCACTGTACCCTTAAGGATACAGACGACACATGAAAATACATTACGTCTTATCTTTTATCAATATTACTAGTCAAATTAGTAGTCAAACTCAGCATTTGTAGGTGACAAACGTTTTGATTATGACTTGTTTTTTTTTTTTAGGATGACCAAATTACTTACCACAGTGACACTCTTTTCATTCAGTTCAGAATGATTGATTTATATCCCACAATGCCCTCTGTTCGTGCACTTTGGAAATACTTACAAGGCTGCTGTGCAATGGACAGGTTTGAGGTTTGGAGGTATTCTTGCGGCTTGGCCTAATATTAACATTAACAATCTGGCACCGTTTCTGATGCTCTGTGTATCAAAGAACAGCACTACAATTGGCCCATAGTTACGATAATGTACACAGTGCATAAAAGGGAAAATAACAAACAAGCCTGACATTGAAAGCAATAAACTTTGCAGGTTCCTATGGTTAAACGGAATTAGATAATTCTTTGAAAGCTAGCAGAATTAATTTAAGTATTTTTTTAAAAAGGGGGGGTTTATTTCTTCAGTGTTGTCGGTCTGCAAAGTTAAATGGTATTTGAGAGTATGTTTCTTATATTACAGTTTGTTTCAGAATTATAGTTAAAATGTTGTGAAAAACAACAATCTCAAATGAGTAAAAGTATTTGCCATGTCAGCTTTTTTTTCTCATGTCAAATGAAATGTGTTTGATTTTTTTAACTAGGAAATAACAATTTTGTTCAAAAGAATGCCATTTAGAACCACAAAAATGATCCCTTATTATTGTTTCTGTATTATCTATCCGTCTATCTGTCTATCCGTCTACCTACCGACCGACCTTACAACAGACCACCTGAACTACCTACCTTACCGCCTGACCGACCTAACAACCAAGCAACCGACTGAACTACCTACCTACCTACCTTTATACCTACTTACCTACTTACCAACCTACTTATCCGTCTGTCTGTCACGTTAAACGTTTCACTCAAATGTTTTGGGGACGTTAGCTTTATTAGGAAAGAGCAGAACGTTGTATGGCAAAAGAAAAGATGTTCACTGTTCATTGTCTTGGAGCTACAACTCATCCGTAAAAAATAGCAGCTGAGACTGAGAAAAAAATAATTAAAACACATGGTTTTGATTACTGCAAGACAGAAAAGGGATGAAATCTCCTGTTACAAGATTTCACCAAATTGAAACATGATTTTTCTCATTACTGTAGCACAATATATTTTTTTCAAATCTCGTATTGTCTTGCAAGATTATCTCAAAACAATTATTAATGACATTAAATGAACCAAGCAAATTCCCTTGGGATGCTCTCATTTTAAAGTTTTTCCTGGTACTTCTTGACAATAATGTCATCCTCAATTCAGGGTTCATACATGTGCTTGAAATCCTTAAAATACTAAACTATGTAATGTTTTTATTATTTTAAGAACAGTACAGTGCTTGCATTGTGTGTGAATTGCTTGCAAGTGGTTCAAATTGTTGCTGGGTTTCCAAGCAGTCTGACTCAATACACCACACGTTGAATAAATATACAGAAATCAAGTTTACTTGAAAGTAATACTGCTTTATAGTACCTTAATATTGCCGTTGCACTGCTTCTTTTGTGACTAGCAGCAGACTTCTTAGTTTTTATGGTGTTATCATGTGAAGCCCACCCAAGAGGACAGGTAAAGAGACCAAGATGTTGGATAGCCGAGAAATAGGAACATTCTTCTTGATATTGTTTAAAATGCGATTAAATTCAGCCTTTGTAAAGGTTTACAAATCTCTGAAACGAATTGATAGAGACACTTTCATAATTTTTCATTTCAATGAATGCAATTTGTTACAAGTACTCAACAGCAGCTTGAGAGTCTTTATTGCGAATCGGTTCTAGTGGCTAATGCTAGCATATTTAACAATCGCCACTTCACAGGCTAGCGCCAGTCAATAACAGCTAAAGCCGTAAATAACTGCTCCTTGATGACAGCCTGACATTTAACAAACCAGGCTCACTCAGTCGGCAAAATTGCTACTGTTGTTCTGAAATCAAATCATTTCATAGAGATCAATCATCAAATCAATGGGGAGGGAGTAAAATTGGCCGTGCTTCTAAGCAGTTTCGTTGATGATGATCTATGTAAAGTCAAATTCTCTAAAAATCCGAGATCTTGTTTTTTTGGACATAATCTGGTGAGACGTCTAGTTTCATGCCTATCGAGACACGATTGTGCTATAATGAGAAGTGGATTTATTGAGGACCGGAAGCAAAAGTTCTGTTTATATTCCTATGATCCCTGTATTTCCAACCAACTAGATTTCCATCAGCTTTTGAATCAAGCAGAATTCTTTATTTCCAAAACCTTCACTGAACCATTAACATTTTCTCATCAAAGGGAAGATAGCTCACTTTCAACAATGGAGAATACCAACACGCTCATGTTGTAAATGAGCAATATTGATTTGGAGATTTCAGCGTGGCACCAGTGTAAAGCTTTACAAATGCCTGAAATACCCAATGAAATGATTATAACATAAAGTATGTGGACTGTGAATCATGTGATAAAAACACTTCACAAAAGCTTGTAAGAATCGCTTTCTAACAGCTGTGTCTTACTTGCATTGGTATATCTTACTACAGGGTTGCCAGCAAGGAGGCAATGGGTACCAATGTTCGAAGTCTTACGTATTAGGCTCCAGCCGAGGCTTGGACCAGGATCCTCCCAGTCTCGGGGCGGTGTTATGCCGAGAAATGCATCCCTGCCGAGATTTGCATCCCCTAGCCACTATAACCACTTTTACTTCGTTTTATCTCACTTTTCGGGAATGTAATGGCGAACATATGACCAAAACCACTTCGTCTTGCATTTGTTGGGAATGTAATACAACTTAAACCATTCCGTCTTTGTATTTGTTGTGAATGTAATCAAACGGTAATGCACACCGTATATAAATCACTTTTGAGAACTCATATGCACTCAGTTTTAATACAAGCGATTTGAGTAGAAAAAGGCAAAATAAACATGTTACCTGCTCAAAAGTGATTTATATACGGTGTGCATTACCGTTCGATTACATTCACAACAATTACAAAGACAGATTGGTTTAAATTGTATTACATTCCCAACAAATGCAAGACGAAGTGGATTTGGTTAGATGTTTGCCATTACATTCCCAAAAAGTGATATAAAAGTGAGATAAAACGAGGTAAAAATGGTTATAGTAGCTAGGGGATGCAAATCTCGGCAGGGATGCATTTCTCGGCATAACAGTGGCACCTTACCCCCAAGGCCACCGAGCTAGTGTGTATGTGTGTGTGTGTATATATATATATATATATATATATATATATATATATATATATATGTATATATGTATATATATATATATATGTATATATATGTATATATGTATATATATATGTATATATGTATATGTATGTATATGTATCTTTATACAATGACAAGATGATATGAATTAATGTCACACAGTTAGCAAACAGTATAACCGCTGCGATAGACCATCGACAAGTAGATTGCATTTGACCAGTACATCGCGATCAACCATTAGATCATGATCGATGTAATAAGCACTGCCTATCTTACCAAGAATTGTAGCACTCGCAGCATATGAAATTCTATCAATTTGATGTAGCTGATGGACAATCTCTAAACATTTATCAGCCTTCAGGATTTTAGAAAAATTGCGCGTTTCCAGTTCACAGAATCCAGAATCCAAACTGAATTTTAAGTTTATCTGCTCTGAGATATAAAACAATGAGTTTTTTTGTTCGAAACCAAATAAGTAGGTCATTATCGGGGTTGGGTAGGGGTACTTTAACTTGATTACTTTCAATTACTTTTGGATTACTCCAATACCAAATATGCTAATAAAAGACAAAAGAAACTAAATATGAATAAAATTACTAAATTTTGTGCAGGCTTGGGGAGTAACGGAATACATGGAACAGCAAAAATGATGTTGGCAAGCTGTTTGGATTTATTTCATTTTGTTTCTGTCGCATTTTATGTTAGAGAGATCAAAGCCAGGAGAGAAAGCTTACCACGTGTTGTGAGTCATAATTTTATTCATATTTAGTTTCTTTTGTCTTTTATTAGCATATTTGGTATTGGAGTAATCCAAAAGTAATTGAAAGTAATCAAGTTAAAGTAACCCTACCCAACCCTGGTCATTATATATATATTGTATAGGCTTAATTATGCTTGAATAAAGGTTTAATTATGCTTGAATAAATAAATAAAAGTCAATTGACTGTTTGTGATTATTTATTTAATAACAGTAGACAAAACGATGTGACTTTAACCCAAATCTTGTCAGCTGACGAAATGAATGAATAAAAAAAAAACGAATGAAGCTGAAAGGAGTCAGAGCTAGAGAAAATTAGGTTGTTACCCCTATTTTTTCTGTTCTGCCTTACCTCTGCTTTGAGGGACAGACTACTCATAGTTAGCCAACTAAGAATTCTTACTAAATCGTGTTATGAAGCGGATCCCACGAGTACAAAGAAGAAAACATACGTATAGTACTATTTGGCCAATGATTTATTTGGCTTGTGACTCAGCAAGCACTCCTGCTTACCTTTGTCCAGCCCCTACTGCCTGATGCCGATCCTAAATCACGCTCGTTCGACACCTCCAAGGTCACTCGGGCAGTCAAAGCTCATCAAATGCTGGCAACAACTACATGTTAGCTGTAACAAATCATTAAAGTGCGTACAGTGCGTAAAGACATGTGGCAACCCATGAAGTTGTGTAAGATGAATGAGGTATATGAATTCCGATTGTCTGCTGGCCCATAAAAGTACCGTATTATTCAAACTGTAAGTCAAACTTGGTCCCCCGTTATTGAGATGCACAAATCATAGCTAGCATAACTAGCATAGCAGTGAAAATAAGCATCACGTTGGAAACGAACATTGCTTTTCTTGTGTCGGAAGTTAAATTATCTCTTCTGCTTCAAGTTATGTCGTTAGCGTAGCCTTTTTTTTAATTATAATTTTGAAATCACGTTTAAATGATTGTATTTATTTTAAAAGTGTGTACTTATTAAATGACACTGGCTCAACTTCTCTAAAATACAATTACCCCAATCCCATTTTGACTATGTTTACACTGAATATTGGATTTCTGGAGCCACCCAAAATGATCGTTTACACACCTAAAGACAAACTAATGTAACCGTGAACATGTTTTTGGGCATAATCTGATTGAAGTGAGGTAAAGCACGAGCGAGGGCATTACGCAAATAGACGTAGTATCCACGTTTAACTTTTGGCATTAAATAAAGGATGATTTCATTTTCTTTGCTTAACAAATTCAACCATATTTGTTTTTTTCCACACTACAAAAGTGAACTCCATTGCTGTGTCCTATCTGTTTAAAAGATGTGCTCGTTTGTGGCTAGCCAAAAGCAGACTTTCACAGAGCTACCAAACACTAAGAATCGTCCGTATTTTACTATGCCAGTTTATAGCAGATTACAAATGACATATTTTCTATGATGATTCCAAAAATCTAAAAACGATCAAGCATTGTCCCTTTTTTTTGGAGATAATGATTGATCAAAAATGTAAAGGTACTGTCCGACAATTGAAACTGTGTTACTCTCTGCCATCATCGGAGCCTCTGTCAGTTCATTCATCAAGTATTTGGGTATCTCAAATGCGCTTGAATGGACTCCTTTGCCGTTGGGACTGTATTTAAAGATAACTTTTCTTACTTTCACCATCGTCATGCTGCATCAACAAAAAATTGCGATGATGAGCATACAATAACTCTCCCCTTTTCCTGCTTCCCAATGTGATGCGCATCCCAGATAAAGGTAGGATAAAGGCATATAGGTGCCTTGGAATTTTTATATAAGAGCTCTTTGAACTCAGTTGGGCATTGTTAAAGCATACATAATCGAGAAAGTATTCTACTTTCAACTTTTTAGTGATACCCTAAACAACATACCCAACCTTCAATAGTTATATTCAAACCAAATCTGTACAACTTTGTTTAAGTCATAATTTTGTCTAAGAACAACTTTCAACAAATAAAACCAAGAAAAATGATTTCAAATCTGAAAACTCTCTTCATCCATTCTCAGATAAGATTTTCAATGTTTGGCAGCTCTACTTACACCAGGGGTTGACAACCCAAAATGTTAAAAGAACTATTGGACAAAAAAAAACATGTGTCATGTCTTTTCACAAATGTTCTTTAGGATTGAGGTTTGTTTGAATTTTGGCATAGCTTTTAAACACTTTTATATTTTTAGTTTGAAATAATTCCATTGTACATACTGCTTTAGGTTCAAGGTTGTATTCCATCTCTATACATTATCCATTCAACCATTATCTGCACTGCTTATCCACAGTCTGGTCGCGAAGGTGCTATAGCCCATCCACAGCTATCTTCAGGCAGTGGACAGGGGAGAGCCCCTGGTTGCTGACCCCTGGCTTACACTATACATTGACGGCTACAATTGTGATAGACACGATTGTCATGGACCAGAACAAGCACTCGGATCCAATAGCGTCAGTTAAAGGATTTATTTGGACAAGGTTCGGTGGAGCAGGCTTGGGACGTCGGCTCTTGGTAGCAGAAAGCCTCTTTGGACGATATGGCAACTCCGTGGTGAAACGCGTGACGAGTAACGTAGCAGGTAAGTCGGTGGCCGGGACGGAAGAGTAGATCGTAAACTTTTAACAGACAAGGGTCAGGCAACGAGAATCAGACTTGGAATACACAACGGGATCGTGGTACCTTGAATGTTGGAGGCTCACTCAGGGAAACGAGGAGTACACTCGAACGTCCATCTCTGGACGCTGACAGCTTATGTAGGAAGCTTCCACCAATCAGGAAATCGCGTTCCAGCACACCAGCTGATTACCTCAGGTGGCTCCAGTTAGGTAATCACGACAGAACCCCCCCCTCAAGGGACGGCTCCAGAAGTCCCCCAGGGAAAAAAAAAATAATAATAATCCAAACACGTCACATGGAAACACCGGTAATCCAAGGAACAAAAGTCACAGGCCAGTTACGAATAATCCCCCAAAACCCAAAATACATCACCAATAATCCAAAATGGAGGGCCCAGAGGTCGTCCGATGAACCCCAGAAGGTCACCATCACACCAGCGATCCCCGGGGACGGATAATAAATCCGTTAGCAGCGCACAAAACAAAAAAACAAAACAAAAAAATCCACAGGTAAACTGAGAACAAACAGCACAGTACCTCAGAATTCTTCCGAGTGAATAGACACCCCTTCGTCCGCATCTGAAGGGGCGGTAGCGGGTGGGTCCGCCGGTGGAAGGGTAGCAGCGCCGGACCTACGACGACGACCACGCCGTGGTGCTGGTTGGTCAGGATGCAGTCGATGGAATTCTGCCACAAGAGATCGGTCCAGGATCTGCCTGCTGGGAATCCATGATCTCTCCTCCGGACCATATCCCTCCCAATCGACCAAGTACTGGAAGCCCCGACCCCTGCGTCGGGAGCGGAGCAGGCGGCGCACTGTATAGATAGGCTCCCCGTCCAAGGAGCGTGGAGCCGGGGGAGGAGGTGGAATGGGTGCCAACGGGCTCTGGCTGACGGGCTTGATTCGGGAGACATGAAACGTGGGGTGCACTCTCATAGATCTTGGTAGACGGAGACGGACTGCTGAGGAGTTGATAATTCTTACTATAGGAAACGGACCAAGATACCGAGGAGCCAGTTTCCTCGACTCAGCCTTCAGTGGAAGATCAGCTGATGCAAGCCACACCTTCTGGCCCACCTGGTAATTCGGAGCAGGACTCCTCCGTCGATTAGCCCCGACGGAATGAGCCTTGCTTGCCCGAAGGAGTGTGGCCCGAGCACGAGCCCAAGTTCGCCGACAGCGGCGTGCGTTCGCCGTAGCTGACGGGCAGTTTACTTCCTCTTCTTGACTAGGGAACATAGGGGGTTGGTACCCATATACGCACTGGAAGGGGGACATTCCAGTGGAGGAGCTAACCAAGGAATTGTGAGCATACTCCACCCATGCCAATTGCCGAGCCCAAGACAACGGTTCACTAGAGACCATACAGCGAAGTGCCGTTTCCAAATCTTGGTTCACTCGCTCAGACTGACCATTGGATTGAGGGTGGAACCCCGATGAGAGGCTGACTGAGGCACCCAACAGACGACAGAACTCCTTCCAAAACGCGGATGAGAATTGGGGACCCCGGTCAGAAACAATGTCCAGAGGGATGCCATGGAGGCGGAACACATGTTGCTGGACTATCAATGCAGTTTCCTTGGCGGAGGGGAGCTTTGGTAGTGCCACGAAATGGACCATCTTACTGAACCGGTCCACGATAGTTAGTACAGTAGTCATCCCCTCGGATACTGGCAACCCCGTCACAAAGTCCAAGGAGATGTGGGACCATGGGCGGCGGGGAACCGGAAGTGGATGTAACAGACCGGCCGGACGTTGGTGGGATGCTTTGTTCTGGGCGCACACTTGACAGGCGGAGACATATTCCCTAACGTCCTTGGCCATGGTAGGCCACCAGAAGCGTCGGGACAAGAAACTGTGAGTCCGAGCCGACCCCGGATGGCAAGAAAAGTGAGAATTGTGCCCCCATTGGAGGACCTCGGACCGTAAGGGTTCGGAGACGAATAGTCGACCCTCGGGACAGGAGCTGGGGCCCGCCTGATCGGGTAACGCCTCTCTGACTCGGGACTCGATATCCCAGGAAACTGCTGCCACCATACGGGAAGCTGGAAGGACCGTTGCGGGATCCTGAGGTGTTTCATTGGAATTCTGGAATTGCCGGGAGAGCGCGTCGGGCTTCACATTACGAGATCCGGGTCTGTAGGACAGAGTAAAGTTAAAGCGGGTGAAAAACAGGGCCCGACGTGACTGGCGAGGGTTGAGACGCTTGGCCGATCTAATATATTCTAAGTTCTTGTGGTCAGTCCAAACTATGAACGGCACCGTTACCCCCTCCAACCAATGTCGCCATTCCTCCAGGGCTAGCTTGACGGCCAACAACTCACGATCCCCCACGTCGTAGTTGCGTTCTGCCGGGGACAACCGCCGGGAAAAGAAGGCGCACGGGTGCATCTTCTGGTCCTTGTCAGACCGCTGGGACAGGACAGCACCCACTCCCACATCTGAGGCGTCCACCTCCACCACCAGTTGGCGCGCAGGGTCAGGCACCTGGAGTATGGGGGCCGTAGAGAAATGAGTTTTTAGATGGTTGAAAGCTGCATTAGCCTCGGAAGACCACCGAAATGGCTCTCTAGGGCTGGTAAGAAGCGTGAGAGGAGCTGCCACCGAACTGTAGTTCCTGATGAACCTCCGGTAGAAATTGGCAAAACCAAGGAATTGTTGGAGTTTTTTCCGAGACTCAGGGACAGGCCAAGAGGTGACTGCTGATACCTTCGCAGGATCCATCTGAAGGGTCCCCTCCGCCACGATGTAGCCCAGGAACGAGACTGTCTTGGCGTGAAACTCGCACTTCTCTGCTTTAACAAATAAAGAGTTCTCTAGGAGACGACGGAGAACCAGCTGGACATGTTTTCGGTGTTCATCGAGGGACTTTGAGAAAATTAAGATATCGTCCAGATACACAAAAACAAAACGATTAAGCACATCTCGTAAAATGTCATTTATCAAGGATTGGAAAACGGCTGGAGCATTGGTTAATCCGAACGGCATTACCAGGTACTCGTAGTGACCGGTGGGTGTGTTGAATGCTGTCTTCCACTCATCACCCTCCCGGATACGGACTATGTGGTTGGCGTTGCGCAGATCAAGTTTAGTGAAGATCGTGGCCCCCTGTAGAAGCTCAAATGCAGAGGCAAGCAGAGGCAAGGGATAGCGATTTTTAACCGTGATTTCATTAAGGCCCCGATAATCTATACAGGGCCGGAGTGACCCGTCCTTCTTTCCCACAAAAAAGAACCCCGCCCCTGCAGGAGAAGAGGAGGGTCGAATGAAACCAGCCGCCAAGGCATCGGAAATGTACTCCTCCATGGCCTTCCTCTCGGGAATGGACAGGGAGTAGAGGCGGCCCCGAGGAGGAGCGGACCCTGGCAGGAGATCAATCGCGCAGTCATAAGGTCTATGAGGGGGCAAGGAAGAGGCCTTAGCTTTACTGAAGACCTCCCGTAGGTGGTGGTAACAGGCTGGGACCTTGGACAGATTGGGTGGGGCCCTCGTGGAAACAGGATGATTTGGGTAAGGAGCGGCTCGCAGACAGGTTTGGTGACAGTCCATGCCCCATTCAAGTATCGACCCAGTGCGCCAGTCGAAATGGGGGTTGTGTTGCACCAACCAAGGATGACCCAGAACAAGGGGTTGGTTAGGGGAGTGAAGTAAATGAAATCGGATCTTCTCTCTGTGATTTCCAGACAACTGTAGTTCTATGGGTTCAGTTATTTGGGATACGGTGCCTAATAGGTGACCATCCAAAGCCCGAGCTGATACCGGGTTAGGAAGGGTTTTAACAGGTATCCCCATCTTGTGTGCGAGTGACAAATCCAGGATATTTGTTTCGGCGCCAGAATCGATCAGGGCATGGAAGGGCTGAGATGAACCGGAAATAATGAGATTTGCCCGGAGAACAGGTCTATCAGTTTTGGGGGACGATACTAAAGCCGAGCTCAATCGGACGTCCCCTATATCCGACGAGCGTTGGCTTTTAACGGGCAATTGACCACCCTATGTCCCTGGCCGCCGCAGTAAAAACATAACCGTTCGGAACGCCTTCGCTGGCGCTCTTCGACGGAGAGAAAGGTGCGGTCCACCTCCATCATCTCATGAGGTGCGGTAGAAGTGGTTGGGGAGTTCGGTATCTTACTCATGTCTTGACTTTGCCTGGTGATGGATTGGCTGGGATCTTCTCTCTCTCGGCGTCTTGCCTGGACCCTACGGTCGATCCGGGCGGTCAGTTCGATAGCGTTGTCAAGAGTTACCGGAGGAGCGTGGGATACCAATTCGTCTTTGAGATAACCGGACAAGCTATGGAGGTAGGCGTCGACCAGCGCCTCTTCGTTCCAGTGACTCTGGGCTGCTAGAGTGCGGAAGTCAATGGCATAGTCGGCAATGGAGCGTCTCCCCTGGCGGATGTTCAAGATTGAACGAGCAGCATCGACTGATGAGGAACCAGAATCAAATACTTTAATCATTTCCTGGCTTAGCAAACTAAAAGAGGTGCATGCTGTCGCCCCTCGTTCGTATTCTGCCGTTCCCCAAAGACGGGCTCTGCCAGTCAAATGATTTATTACATAGGCCACCTTCGTCTTTTCGTTCACAAAGGCTCGCGGTTGTAGATCAAAAATTAATCGGCAATTTATGAGAAAGGGGCGGATCTGGGCGGGCTCTCCACTGAATCTCTCTGGCGAACCTACTCGTGGTTCAACACTGCCGACCTGATCAGAAAGAGGCGGAACCGGATCTTGTGGTCGTGTTGCCGGGGAAGCTTCGCACTGTTGCTCAAAAAATTGTTGGTGACGTTGTACTTGCCGGACCAGTGTGGATACGTCATGGGCGATCTGTTGTACCGCGCCTTCGGTATGTAGTAGGCGCTGTAGCGCGGATTCCTGCTCGGCATTTCCGCATTTCTCGGAGGTGGGAAAAAATGACGCTGGATCCATTTTTTGGTTCGAGTGTTCTGTCATGGACCAGAACAAGCACTCGGATCCAATAGCGTCAGTTAAAGGATTTATTTGGACAAGGTTCGGTGGAGCAGGCTTGGGACGTCGGCTCTTGGTAGCAGAAAGCCTCTTTGGACGATATGGCAACTCCGTGGTGAAACGCGTGACGAGTAACGTAGCAGGTAAGTCGGTGGCCGGGACGGAAGAGTAGATCGTAAACTTTTAACAGACAAGGGTCAGGCAACGAGAATCAGACTTGGAATACACAACGGGATCGTGGTACCTTGAATGTTGGAGGCTCACTCAGGGAAACGAGGAGTACACTCGAACGTCCATCTCTGGACGCTGACAGCTTATGTAGGAAGCTTCCACCAATCAGGAAATCGCGTTCCAGCACACCAGCTGATTACCTTAGGTGGCTCCAGTTAGGTAATCACGACAACGATATACTGGTACATATGGTATTTTTGTCGTGGAGGCATAGAATACCACATACATTTCCCAGGGAAATCAACTAATACACATAAGTCTTTTTTATTGTGGTACGCCAAAGTTGGTCTCTGTACTACAAGTCCCACAGTGCTTTGCAGCATAGAAATATCCTCGATAAGGGAAACTGCACAAATGCACAAGCAATCAAAAAACTCAAATGTGTATACATGCATGAAAAATAAATAAATTAAAGGACTAACTTAACCATTACAATCGGAATCCTTGCAGTCGAGCTAAGGCCTTAATTGGACTTCTCTGCATGTGTTCATGTCTTTACATAAGTAAAGGGGCTGAATAATTCTGCACACCCACTTTTTCATTTTTTGTTTGTTAAAAAAGTTTAAAATATTCAATAAAGTGTGTTCCAACTTCATGATTGTGTCCCACTTATTGTTGATGGTTTACAAGAAATTAAGTCTGACATGTGGCAAAAGGTCACAAAGTTCAAGGGTGCCAAATAGTTTATCAAGCCACTGTACTTTGAAAGGATTTACTTTTTTAGCTCGGTAGCCTAGATGGTAGGGCGCCCGCTCTGAGACTGGGAGGTCGCTGGTTCAAGCCTCGGCCGAGTCATACCTTAGACTTACAACATTGGTACTCATTGCCTCCCTGCTTGGCGCTCAGCATTAAGGGTTGGAATTGGGGGGTTTGCTCACCTAATGACTAAAATGGCTGCGCCCTGTTTGGCTGCGGCTGCATCGGCTTGCTACAGTTTAACTGTACGAGTCAGGTGTATTGACATTTCGTTCTGTGTGCATTGTTACAAAGAATAACAATAAAAGTAAATTATTCTTCTTCTAATTCTTCTAAATATGACTCTGACGTATATTAATCTATGAGAAAATAACCTTTTAGTGTCAATCTTTTTATATCCATAGCCACATTGTACATTCACAAATACATTTATTGTCTCATCACCTTTAAATGTGAAGTTAAAAAGTAAATTTTATCTACAATTGTATAAAGCTTTCCCCCAACCAGAAGGCCGTTAAAACTAATAATATCCGGGAACATTTAAGTATTTTAATGCTAGTCATCTGTTCCCCCCTGGCATGTTTATTTATATTAATTTTAATTTGGATTGTTTATGCAGATGTTTTTAAATGTTAATGCAACAATGCTTTGAATGTTTTGTTTGGAAGTGTAGATATGTTCTGTTCAACAAGGCGTAAAAACGAAAATACCCAATATTTTAAAACCTTAGCAAAACAATAACACCACTCATTGGCTATACAAATAGTGATTTTTTTTTATCCAGTGCCTTGCAAAAGTATTTAACCCTCAACCTCTTGACATATTACCATATGTCAGGCTTATCGTGCTCAAAAATTCAAATTGAAAAGTAGACAATGCAAAAATATTGAGTTATTTATTTTTCAACGTCCTAATGCTGTGATCACAGTCACAGCTCTTTTTAGGTATGTTGCTATGAGTTTGGCACATGTTTAAATGTAAATATTTGCCCATTCTAAAGTTCCTTAAGGTTTGATGGTGATTATTTGTGCACAGCATTTTTCAAATCTTTCCAAAAATGCTATATATGATTGAGGTTTGTTTGCACTTTGGCTAAACCATTCATACACCGTAATATGTTTAATTTAAAACCATTCCATTGCCTATTTTAAACCTATGCCCCACTCTCAGGTGTCTTCTAAACTCTAACAGATTCTCTGCAGGAATCGGCATGTATTTGGCTTCATCCATATTTCCATAAACTTTAACCTTCTTGCTACAGTCTCTGCTGAAAAAAGCAACCCCAGAGGATGATGCTTTCACCATCATGTTTGACAATGGGAACGTTGTTTTCAGGGTGATATGCAGTGTTACTCTCACGCCAAATTCAATGCTTTGCAATCAGCCCAAAAAGTTAAATGTTGGTCTAATTTGACCAGAAAACCTTGTTCCACACATTATTTTTGTCTCCCATGTGGCTTCTTACAAATATCAAACGGGCCTTATTATGGTATTTTTTAAGAAAAGGCTTTCTTTTTTTCTACTCTTTCATAAAGGGCACAATTATGGAGGGTACAACTAATTGTTGTCTTTTGTACAGATTGTCCCATCTTACACGTGTATCCCTGCAGTACACCCAATGCAATCATGGGACTCTTGGTTGATTCTCTGATTAGTTTTCTGCTTGTTGGGCCTGAAATTTTAAAAGGACAAACAGGTCTTGGCAAGTTAGCTGTGGTTTTATGCTCCCTCCATTTTGACATCATTGCACGCACAGACCCTTGAGCCAATCACAGAGCAGTTGCATTTACAATCAGACTTAATGACTCAAAGGTCTACTCTGTTTGTCATTGTTACTCATTTAGGTCAACATCAGATCATTCAGATTCAGATTCAGATTCAGATCTACTTTATTGTCATTCTAGTACACGTGTATACAGAACGAAATGTCGATGCATCTGACCCCCAACAGTTTCCTTGAATGTACAGATATAAATAATGTGGTATTGTATTTTGGCTACGTGTAGTATTTTACCATAGTGCCGATAGTGCAAGAAGAGTAGCTAACCAGATGTGCAATATGGGCAGTCAGGTTAACAAGTCAGGTACACAGTAACATTAACACTGTAACAATAACGCTGTAATTACAATAGTGCAGAGAGCAATGTGCAAGGAGTGGCAAGCTATAAAAAAAGCTGCCAGTAGTGCAAAAGTCAGATTAGCAGCCGTTTAGATTTAAGTTAACTATATGTTAGATTGACCATTTAACAGTCTAATGGCCAGGGGGACTAGACTATTGCGGAGCCTGGTGGTCCTGCACCGCACACTGCAGTACCTCTTCCCAGAGGCTAGCAGAGTGAACAGTCCATGATGGGGGTGAGAGGGGTCCCCGGTAATGTTTTTTGCATGGGATAGGCAGTGCTTCTGGCCAATGTCCTGAATGGAGGGAAGTCCCGATTATTATTTTCAAAAGTCTTCATGGAACTTCTGGAGTCAGTTGGCTGAGCTGAGAGAATGGGGGAAAATATTTTTGCAACACCTACTTTTTGGGTTGTAAATATAATATAAAATGTTGGAAACGATTGACTTTGTAATTTTGTATGACTTGTGGTCAATGTGTTAAAAATACTGTCATTTTTTTACCTTTAAGTTTGAAGATAAAAATTTGGCAGTATGACAAAAAGTTCTTGAGGTGGCCAATACTTTTGTTAGGCACTGTAAACAGGTAGTATTCAATTTTAACATCCCTTGGTGATAGTGGTATTGTTTTTTTTTCTTTTATTTTCCCCTTGTGTATTTTTTACCTGGCCGTTTTGATACAAGAGCGCCAAATGTCAGCCTTAATCGCATTGTGTTTGCTAGCAGACGGCTGATGTTTCCAATTCATTTGGGAATCCACACTTGACTGCCTTACCAGTGTTTTCGCTGCTTTTTACTGAACGTGAGGACGCCCGGAAAACTTCCCGAATCAGATGTAATTCAAGGCACTACACTCATAAATCAAGCAAATACAACTTGTAAGCTGTCACAGCTTCATAAGATATCTTGAGATGAGATTTGATGTAATGTGATTATTTCCCACGTAGTGCGGAGATAACCGGGGACGAAATATCATTTTATGGTACCTTGAAATATCTGCGCTTCACCTGGAAAGACCTTCTTTTGGTTAGATTGGAGTGCACTGGTGCAAAGACAGCTGGCGTGCAAAATGTTCAGCGCTGCTCACTGACACAACACTTGGCTTCAGACGTTCACGTGGACCATAAAGGACCTAATGTGTCTGTGTTTTATTTTTATTCATCAAATCAAACATGCTTTGAAAATCCCGGGCGTAAAAAGTGAAAGGTGATGTCACCCGTTGTTATGTACAGATTACTAATATGAGCAACACACACGGACAATAAATAAATACATTTCAGAATGGATTAATTTAATCCCAAAACTGTATTTGAGAAAAATATCAACAGAAATGAAAAATAAAATCAGTAAAATAATACTTATTATTATCAATATGATATTAATAATATGGTATGTATGTGTTACTGCTTTGCAATTCCAAAAAGACTTAATTCAATAAAGAGAGTTAACTCAATTTAATGATATTTTTTATGTTTCATGTTAATAGTATGTTCAATTTTTATTATAATTATGATATTTTTTTCTATTTTTTTAAAAGAAAGTTTGGGGATTTTTTTAGGGGGTATAGCCGTTTTTGAAATGTAAATATACACGTTCAAAAGTTTGAGTTTGTCTAGTAATTTAATTAATTTGATGGAAGCAGGTTGAAGGATAAAAATGTATTTTCAAATAAAAGTCATTATTTCCAGATTAAGTTTTGGGATTTGTTTTGAGAGAGTCCAAATTATTATCAAATAAATACAACTAAATAAAACAATGAATACACATAATAAAAATAATAAGAATGAAGGCAATAAAAAATACCAATGTCTTAAATATATCTATTTCCTCTTATCTGTTGATATATCAAAGCCATGTCCCTCTAGTAGGAGGTTGCTAGAGTCAAGAACACACTCACATTTACTAAACAATCATTCCCATTCACTCTTTCAAACCTGACACCGAACATTAAGCCCAAAGCACAACAAGGGATGAGTTGCTGTGCCATGCAGCCCCTCATCAGTAGAGGCCCGACAGCATACACTGGTTTACCCCCTCTGCATCATATGGTTCGATCTCACCTCGCACCAGTACTCCCCCCAACCCCGCTGGCCCAAGTAAGTCACTCAGGAGCCCTGGTTAGCCATTTCGAGCTGAGTCAATATCAATCATTTTTCCATACTCTGAAATTCACATCTTTTCCTAGCACACACTTACGCATCCATTAAATTAACTAAACTAACATCCAAAACATGTTTTACCCCATCCATCCAACCATATTCAGGCTTTCCTTTTATTCTATTTCCCACCACTTCTGCACTACGTACTTTATTAGTCAAACCATCTTATCTCAACATTTTCATCAACCCTCTCAGCAAGTCCTCTCACAATTTTTCTCATTACTTCTTCATTCTTTAAACTATACAGTCTTGTCACTCCACACACTACGCAAACATCTAATGTCAAACATATTTAACCTATTATGCTCATTTATTCTCAAACAATACACAGACACAAAAACAAATTTGAAAACCTTTTTATTTTATCTTACACTCTGCCAGCATTATATTTGTCTTGAAATATTATCTATATAATGAGGCTGACCCAAGAGAGGGCCTTTTATATTTGAACATTTCTTGGATGTTACTACCTAGTTATAACTATATAAAAAAACTGGATACTAATATTGTAGCTGGCCTTAGATGAAAAGGTGTGTTTGGTAACAGGCGAATTAACAACTCGAACACTTGTTTAAAAGGCATTAGTTTTTGAAAGGTGCAACCTATACATTTTAGCACTATAAAAAAAAGTGGATTCACTTTGCTGCTGAGGCCGGCAGAGATGAATCGGCAAACAAACCACTGCGGCAAAAGCATCATGGCGACGGGAGTCCGAAGTGTCAGTATTCTTGCTTGCGGTCGCCATAGTAACAGAGCTGTCGGGCTCATTAGCAATTGGGCGCTGTGTGTAATCAGGAGCTTTTCCAGCAACCGCCCTTCTTAGTCCGCATAACAAATGGCACGTCGGTGCCCCCAGATAAACGGCAGATGATAATCGAGCCAGACACCAAAGAAGTGACACATTTGTCATGCAGGTGCCTGTGACGCACCATGCAGGCGTGCGTGTTTATGGACACCGGTGAGTGGGAAAGGTGTTGAAGCCCTTTAAGGTGCTAAACGCTGTCAACAACGGATTTCATGTTGGCCCCTTTTTTTAAAGTGATTTGAAGTCATTGCCAAATTTTTAAAGTCTTTGTCATTATATTCATGGCCTACATCACACGTGACTTTACAATCGAAGCTGGAGGCAAAATAATACTTTGCCCTGGTCAAAACACTGAAGAAACCTTGCTATCGTTTCTGCTGGTTCGGTGTTAAATTGTCCTCATGATGTTAGTTTATGGGCTAGAATCTGAGAAAAAAAACATTAGTGACCATAACTTAAGTTTTACAATCTACAGTATCCTAGTGCAGTGTTTTTCAACCAGTGTGCCATGAGACCTTGTCTCGTGTGCCGCTGGAATTTGCCCATTTTCATCCAAAGAATCAGGCCATTATTCAGTATTGTTGCTATCTTCAGACAAGGACCCCTGTGCTAAAAGACTGAGTGTGTAAAATTTGACCACGAGATCTCATTGTATGGTGTAACCAAAACGAGGGCTACCAAAGCACACGGAGGAATACCAACCATGGAGACTCAAAGTGACCAAACCACATAATTATTTTTCTTTTTTCTTGAACACACAAAAACACATTACACACACACACACACACACACACACACACACACATATACATATATATATATATATATATATATATATATATATATATATATATATATATATATATATATATATATATATATATATATATATATATATATATAGTTTACAGTGAAGAAAAAAAATATTTGAACACACTGCTATTTTGCTATTTTTCCCACTTAGAAATCATGGAGGGGTCTGCCATTTTCATCGTAGTTGCATGTCCACTGTGAGAGAGATTAACTAAAAAGAAAAGTCCAGAAATCGCAAGGCATGATTTTTTTTTAACAATTTATTCATGTGATATAGCTGCATATAAGTATTTGAACACCTGAGAAAATGAATGTTATTTTTTGGTACAGTAACCTTTGTTTGCTATTACAGAAGTTAAACGTTTCCTGTAGTCTTTCACCAGGTTAGCACACACTGCAGGAGGGATCTTGGCCAACTCTTCCACACAGATATTCTCTAGATCAGTCAGGTTTCTGGGCTGAGAAACACAGAGTTCGAGCTCCCTCTAAAGATTTGTGATTGGGTTCAGGTCTGGAGACTGGCTGGGCCATGCTAGAACCTTGATATGCTTCATGCGGAGCCACTCCTTGGTTTTCCTTGCTGTGTGCTTCGTGTCTTTGTCGTGTCGGAAGACCCAGACACGACCCATCTTCAATGCTCTGACTGAAGGAAGGAGGTTGTTCCCCAAAATCTCACAATACACGGCCCCAATCATCCTCTCTTTAATGCAGTGCACTCGTCCTGTCCCGTGTGCAGAAAATGCTTCACAGTAGGGAAATTGTTCTTCATATTGTAGTCTTCATTCTTCTTCCTCCAAACACGCTTAGTAGAATTGTGACCAAAAAGTTCTATTTTGCTCTCATCTGACCACAAAACTTGGTCCGTAGCCTTCCCATCCCTTTCCAGCCTTTTGGAGGTGTACAATTTGGTCTCTGGTGTCTTGGGACAGCTTTTTGGTCTTTGCCATGTAACAAGTTAAAGTCTTACTGATTGTATGGGATGGACAGATGTCTTGAAACAGCTAACGACCTCAAACAGGTGCATCTGATTCAGGATAATACAAGGAATGTGGGTGGACTTCTAATGGGCGGACTAACAAGTCTTTTAGCGTCAGAATTCTAGATGATACACAGGTGTTCAGATACTTATTTGCAGCTGTATCACACAAACAGATTGTTAAAAATCATGCTTTGTGATTTCTGGATTTTCCTTTTTAGTTTACCTCTCACAGTGGACATGCAACTACTTATTATCTTCACTGTATATATATATATATATATATATATATATATATATATATATATATATATATATATATATATATATATATATATATATATATATATATATATATATATATATATATATATATATATATATATATATATATATATACATATATATATATATATATATATATAACCAGCTCAGTAGCCTAGATGGTAAGGCGCCCGCTTTGAGACTGGGAGGTTCGGGTTCGCGCCCCGGCCGAGTCATTCCTAAGACTTAAAAAGTGGTCGGCGGCGCCCTCTCTTGGCTGCGGCTGCATCGGGTCAGGTGCAATCGACATTTCGTTCTGTGTACATTGTTACACAGAATGACAATACAAGGAAATTATTATTATTATTATTATTATTATAATAATAATAAGTCCAACTTTTAATCCGTGAAGCAATTATGAAAACGTTGCAGCATGTGTACTTTAACAGGCTGTACTTCCCAAAGTGGCATCAAAGAAAAATTACCATCACTGATTTTTTTTTTTTTTTTTTTTTTTTTTAAATCTCTCCGACCAAATAAAATAACCCCTTTTTAGGACTTTTAGCATCTGGATAATGAACTGCTTGAAACTGCCCACATTTGCACAGCGGAGAGATGAGTTTAATAAGTCCAAACAGCTTGGAATAGTCCAAAGTAGACATTTGCAAACTTAAATCCATTCTGTGTTCATATTTCACACTTGGCTTGCTCTTTTATTAGAACAGGTTTATGGCATTTCTCATTATTTGTAATCTAATGAACAAAAGTGCTCTGTTGCCATGGTAATGGTTTTGACTTTGGAGAAAATGAAGAGTCTCTTGGTTGTTCCATGATAGAAACAGATGCTACTTTTGCACTTGTCCTGACGATGAATTATGTAAGTTCTGATGAATCACTTCTGCCGCCTTGCAAGGAGGAAGGCTGTAGGTTCGAGTCACTAAAGTTTTACTCCCGCGGCTTGTGTAGGTTCTGGTTCGTATATTACCTTACGTGGGCGTGTTAGCCATGCTTCTGTACAAGAGATAAACCTATGTTTTTTTTTGTTTTGTCTTTATCATGGACAGTTCAATACAGAGTTTGCCTGATAATGGATATTTTTCAATATGAAAAAAACCTTAACAATGTATTATGGTGGAAATGTTTTCATTGGTAAACCTCCAAGACTTGTAAAACACTCAATAGTAATAATATTAATCACAAAAGACAAATCATAAAAATAGACATGTTTTTGATGATTTCTTTTTTCCCGTTTTTTCTTTTTTCCCGTCTGAGCCCAAAGGTGTAGAGAGGACCAGTATGGAAAATTAATGAATGATCAAATTAGTTTGTACTCTCAACCAATTTTAGCACTCCTTTCTGGTCCCTCTACACATCTAGAGGTCAATTAAACACCCTGTCCCTTTGAATGTGAGAAAGTATAAAACAAGCTGTTTCAAGTGAAGTTTTCAGACCAATATTATCAATTTTATCCCGGAAAATGATGATAAACCTCTTTTTTTAATATTTCCTGACAGTTTGCATGCCAACCAGTAGCGGAATATTTATAGATGTCAAATCCACATTTTCTAGTGAAGTTGGCTGGCAGTGAATGACTTTGTGTAAGTATTCTACATTGGAAAATTGAAAATACGATATATCTATTTAAATACAAGAGAAATATTATTAATTTAATCCGATTAATTGATCAATCAACAGCATATACAAATTCTGAGATAACCTCTGCTCGGTAGATTGGTCCATTAGTGTTCTAGAAAGGGACGGCCCCTTAAAGAAAAAAAAAAAACACAATGGGGATCCAGTGAGATTGAGTTAAACATAGTATTGGATGTTGAGTTGGGCAGAGGCACATAGTTCACTTCTGACTCCTGGTGTGGATTCAGAAGAGTTTAAAATTTTAGGTCAAGTAGTCAAGGTGCAAGATAAACCAGAATATGAGGAAACAATCATAAGCTGTAAATCGAGGATAAGATAAAAAAAGGGGCTAGCCGTAAAAATGCTAGGTCGAGAGTTGATTGGGCAACGAGGCGGAGTTAAGAATCAACCAATGAATGTCCCTGTTTGTGATTGCTGACACCTTGTCCCCAAACGAATTGCAACACCGATTAAATTGAATTGAATTTCACTTTATTGGCGTTGAAACATTGAAAGCAACGAGATTAAACATGGCACTCCAGGGTAACATATAATACAGACTTTAAAGAGAAAATAAGCATAAAAGACTGAAATGTTAAAGACGCAAA